>NC_138940.1:31025000-31260000 GCF_965226115.1 Aulonocara stuartgranti
GCATTAACATCATCTAGCAGACCTTCTGAGGGTACTTCACGTAATCTTGGTAACCGGCTACGGGGGATCCAGGTTTCAAGCTTGGCCATGATCCTATTTTTCAGGTCAGTTCCTCTCGCACTCAACGATCCTTCTCCTATCACACTTGGGGCTATGTACCCAATCTCGGGTGGGGGTGATGATATCTCCCCCCTGACCTGGCGTCCTGACTCCTCCTTGCCGTAGCATTTGTGTTGTACCTCGTCAATCTCTAGCTGCGAGAGCAGTCCCTTCTTTCGAATGTTGGAACACTGAGCTACTAGTTGTTTCGCCGTCATTGTGGATGTTGGGGAAAAAAAGGATGAAAAAAATGGAATTGATTGATTGCATTTAATTGATGGGTTTATCATTAGTACTGACCAAACTACTGATCGCCATGATATCCTTGATCTTTTGGCCCTTTGCTCCTTTGCTCCCCTGAAAAATTTGCATCAGCTTGTCTGTTAAATAGTCCAGCTGAGCCAAGAACTTCGCCTGCAGGGGTTTTGTAGTGATCTGCAGGAACTCTGCATTCACCTGGAAATAAAACATACATAAATATAGTAAACTAGAAGTTTAAATACAGACTGCTGAATCAACACACTGAAAGTTGCTAAACATTTGAACCATCAGTGAAGTTTGTCAAGACCTAAACTGTTTTTAGCTGAGTTTAGGAATATATCGCCACCTGTTGCTTTGGCATGTTCCTAGCAGCGTTTTCCTTCATTTTTGCGTTTACCTGTGGACGGGATTATTTTTTAAAACGAAAACGGAAAATCTCCATTTTCAAAAATACCTGTGTAAGTGTGGACGTAGCCGAAATCTTTTATAATAAGAAATAGGTTTGAACGTCATGGGAGTGCGCATTGTGCTGCCTGCAGTTACTCTTCCGGCCACATGGTTCGCTTTTGGTAGCACCCTCAGTAAACTATGTAGTGCTTTTAAAGACATCTCAAAACGATACTTTCTACTAGAAAATGGCATATAATAATAAACACAGAATACCATATTTTTAGATTATAAAAAGAAAACAGTAAGAAAGAAGTTAGCTATAGGACATCATCTTTCATTGAGCACAATGGCTAGCTGCTAATAAGCTAGCACATGCTCCGACTTAAAAGTTGGCAGCTACACAATTTCTCCTCTAAAACAAGGCACTTTTGAAAAGACCTGGCTATATTGTCAAAAAAAAATAGTATTCAAGCAGAGAAGAGAATGGTAGCACCACCAAAAGTTCAAAAAGCAACTGTTACAAGCTTCTATGATAAATAGCATTGCCATAGATTTAGCTGATAAAGAAATACACAATTGGATATATGAAAAAATAATATGTTACCTTACCTGAAGGTGTAGTTTTATCCAAAAAGTACAGAGAGGCGAAGAGCAGCTGCATTCATTTAGGTGATCCTGAAAGAGCGCAAAATTTTCAAAGAAGGCGGACCATTGTGTAACTCAATAACTTTGTGTTCTTGTGACAAAGACTGCTTTGAGAGAAAATAATTTAGGTTCACCACACGAATAATAATTGCGGTAACGCTGGAGTGCTACATTTGCGTTGAATGAGATTAAAAATAATGTTTAAGCTTAAAGAGGGGCTTGAATTTATTTCTTTGAGTTTACAAATACTTAAGTGCAAAAATGTACTCCTCCTACCCCCAGTGCCCCAACAAACTCATTCATTTTGTGTTCAGAATCAGCCTCTGCTGGTTTTGAATAATTTTAGGTTTACACAAAGAAAATCAAATTAATTTGGTATTTTTTTAATTGCATTTGTGAAGAACTAACATAATTTGCATGTGTTCTTTGAAAGGAGGACCTGAATCTGTTTTTTGAGTGTATAAGTCAGGGTTGTTGCCACAGTAAAGAATTTTCTTCCAACACGCACCACTTTTTTAAAGGATTTTCATTTACTGTTGTAAAGTGCCTCTACACGATGCTCTGACTGCAGGACATCTAAACAGTAGTGAAGGGAGCAGGGGGTGGAGCAAAGTGTGCTTGCATGAGAGGAGCTTTATTTGCACAGACATATCTCCTGTGTAATGAATGACTAAACTTAGAAGAGGCAAACAAACCAAAGCATCAATCTTATTATGCTAGTATCGATCCAATATCAATATCAGCGTTGATACTGATACTACTGGTACTCGGACTGAACTGCCCACCTCTATTATCCAGTCATAATTAAACTAAACTAAGGAAATATATTTTCTTAGAAGACCCAGCTATGTTTTGGGGATCATTGCAAATATTTTCCAAAATGAAGTCATTGTAAAGCATAAACAATCAAAACAAAGAATGCAAAAAGTAGGAGCAGAAGAATCATATTAGAATCCAAAAAATATTGCTTTTTTATATGTAAAGCTGCTGACATTTAAGTTTGAGTTTTTCTGTTCTTTATTATGAAAAGCAAGCCCCTCTCGAAAATCCAAGCATGCCATTCTGCATCATATGACCTCTTATGGAGGTTCAAGAGACATACATTTTGAATACTTGTGTCTAAGATCTTTTTGTTTGGGAACGTTATAAATATTCAAAATTGTCTCTGTGTATGACAGGACAAAGGTGAAGATATATGTAACACTGGTTCTTTATTATATTATTGTAGTTTTGTCAGATGTGATATATAAAACTTTAGACTTGTTCAAACAATACAAGAACTTTGTGAAAAAAAAAACATAGTCATCAGTACCTTCTCTTGTGGATTCACATTTTTTATATATAGTGCATTTTCAAAAGTCACAAGCCACTCCACATTTCTTTATATTTTGCTAAAAAAAGAAAAGAAAAGAAAAAGGAAATACGGTGCAGCAATTTATTTAAACACATACAAAAATGGAAATACTATATTTAAAGTAAAAAATGAATTTGTAAATTCTAACAAGCAGTATTTGTTATGCGATTTTATTTTTCAACACATCCTGAACTCTCCTTGACAGGTATGCTGGTAATTTCTTTAAGTAGTTTCCAGAAAACGTGAATCATGCTCTTCAGCCTTTGTTGGAAATATCTTTGCTCTTTACTGGAGAATAGAGTATATCTGTTGGTCCAACCTCAGATTCTGGAGGAACAATGCAGTTGTGGAAAGCTGGACCAATTCTTTATCTGTTCAAGGATACTCAAAGGTGTCTGGGAGCTTGCCCACCCAGTTTTGTTGACTTGGTGAAGGCACAGCCATGTCTGTATCCATGTCCTGTTCTGTTGTACAATATGGCTATCTGAACCCTGTACAATAACATAAAGAGCTTGGTCTGCATTACTCCACAAGTGATATTCATTCTTTGGTGGGTGTTGGACTCTGCCAGTGCAGCTATTGGTCACTAATTCTGTTCATAATTTTCATAGACAGGATTTCTAGGCACAGTGATTGCCACGGTGCATGGGGTGGACCAAGTGGAGCAGACAGAAGTGAGGAGGCGGAACTTGAGTTGCAAACCAAAAGCGAGCCTTTATTGTGGCTGAAAACATCAATACAACTCAAACGAAGACAAACATGGGTGAGAGCTAACTGAAAACCTACACTGGGAAAACTAAGATAACTGCGCCAACAGAGACGATACCGAGGAACTATGAACACAGGAAGACCGAGGACTTAAATACACACATGAGGTGATCAGGAGAACTGGCGACACATGAGGACACAGCTGAGTTGAATGAACATAATGAAACACAGGGGCGAGTAACACTGGACACACTAACATGAGACAGGGACCATCAAAGTACAACAGGAAACATGACAGGCACAGACTAGACACTGAACTAACCTAAGAACAAACTTTTAACCAGAATAACGCTGAAATTTAGGATTAAAATATTCAAAACAGGAAAACTAAAGAATCAGAAAATAAACCATAATACAGAAAAATACCAAAATACAAGAAACTGAAAATGCTGGGTCAAAATGACCCAGAACCGTGACAGTGATGGGCAGATGGTATCTGGTTAATTGGTCTTAAGATCTCGTCTCTGCTTTTAAAGAATGATGTGGTTTTCTGGCTTCATTAAAGAATAATCTCCAATACACTGGGGCAGCTTTCAGCCAAGTGTGAAAGGGCTGGGAGGAAAGTAGCACCTCAAAGTTTGACACCATGGTCCTCAGTTGCAAAAGGGTTTAGTGCCCACTTCAGATTGGGAATGAGTTACTACCCCCGATGAAGAGAGGAGGTCAAAGCAAAGCTGGCAGTTTACTGGTTGATTTAATCTCTTGCCTTCACCTTGGTCACAAACTCTGAGTAGTGACCAAAAGAATGTGACCAGGGATACAAATGGTGACAAGGATGCCTGCTAATCTTCTAGGTGAGATTTTCTGGGGATGTCCCACTGCGAGGAGGGCCTGAAACAGATCCAGGACACGCAGGAGAGATTTAGTCTCTCAGCTGGCTTGGTTCTTGGTGTCTCTGCTTAGATTAGTGGCTTTACAACCCAGACCCAGATTAGAAAATGGAAAAAACGATGGCTCATTTTTCTGGTGTAACTTGAAGTCTTAAGTTTTAGTTAACTTTATTAATAATAGGATCTTCTTTCAAAACATATTTCTTACTCTTGTATTGTGTACTGTGAAAGCTGAATTGAAAAGTCCAATAAGCAGCTTATGAGCTAAATGATTATGAAACACTTGAGTTTGACATTTAGGAGCTCATACAAGACATTTATATGCAATATAAATTAATAGTTATGTAGCTTGTGTTAAATGGTACTCTGACATTTATAGTAATACCGGGTAAAGTTGGAGCAAGACTTGGAAATTAGATTAAGCATTTGTCCTTCAGCTGCCAAATGCCATTTCTTTAGCCTTGTAACGTACACTGAGAGAGACTCTACAAGGTACACAACAATAAACACCAATAAAGATACATTTTCACCAAAGTTAATTGTTTACATTAAGGTTGGATTTTGCAATACATTGTAACATTTTTCATTAAAAATACTGATGTCAATGATTGCACATTGTAGGTATGTTAAAAAAATACTAAAAGAATATCTGAATGATGCAAAAGAAACATGGTTGAATGGATGAATGGGCAAGAGATGTGAAAAGGCTTTTACCAACCCTTTGCTCAAACACATGCTTGGAAATAAAAGCCATGGTGACATATTCACTGTTTTGACAGTTGTTCATTGTTATTGAGTTGTTATACCAGATTAGTCATGTCACCCCTCTCTGTTTTTAAAAGATACAGTCCAGGCTCACTTGAGTCAGATATTCTGACCCAAACCCCATTGTGCGAGAGGCAGGAGCAGCTGGGAGATAAAGTACAAGTGTGGCAGTAGGAGAGCCAATTTTGAATAATAAAGATCAAAAAATATGAAACAAAGCAAAGGGAAGCAGGGTGTCCCAGCAGTAAGTTTATAGTCACGCAGCTCCCACACAGTAGTTGCAGATGGTGAAAGAAAAAGAAAGATGGTGTAGAAAAGGAAAACAAGAATGATGAAACAAAATTAAGCTTCTGTGTGTACGTGCGTGTGCGCGCATAGGTATGTTAGAGGCAAGTGGGAAAGAGATGAGAAGGGGAGGCGTGCAGAAGATGTTTAAAAGTAGGCAGTGTGGTGTGTTTCTTAATGAGCTTCGTGTCTGTAACATTGGCAGGGAAACTCAGTTTCACTCGAATGACTCCAGAGAAAGGCTCTGTCAGTCTGCCTGAGCACAGACCGTAATCATAAACCCTATCAGCTTCTGAGATCCTACCTGCCTGGGTTGTCCCACTGTGCGAGGTGAAAAATGTTAGCAAATATGGCATTTCCATCACACAACAATTCACATCTCTGCTCGGGGCTCTTGGGGGCATTTATAAATCCAATTACACCTCTGACGTTCCACATAGGATGAAAAGAGAAAACTCAGAGCATGAAACATACCAGCAAATTGGATGAGAGTATAAATGTCTCAGCATCCCAATAGATATTTTTATATGCTATATAGATATCCTAATCAGTTCCTCATCAAGACTTCAGCGCCAGTACAATGTGCATGCTGTTGACATGCCCAATGAGAACACAAGTAATTTAGCATCCAAATAATAATGAGATAATGTTCAGCATGTAAGTACATGAAATTACCATAGACTCTTTTAGAAACAACCTCCAGTCAGCTCTCATATTTTTCTCTGTCATGCAGGCACTATTGCAATTGCATGTTATCTTTTTCAAAGCAAAATTATGGATGTCTCTTGTTGTCACTTCCCTCAGAATCTGAGTGGAAAAGTAGGTTTGTCAAGGCTTGAAAACGCCTTGACAAACAAACATTAGAAAAGCACATTTCTTTGTGGAGATGAAAAGTAGTTTTGGCCTCAGAAATAATAAGGGAAAATTTAAGAAATTAAGGGAAAAGAGTTGTGAACTTTGTTTGGTTCCAGAAAACAATACAGATATTGGATTGTCAAGGCAACTGTGGAAAAAAAAAAAAAATTTAGAAACCAAGTTATTGGATTTTAACCAACCGGTTTTGATTGAACTGGTTTTACATTTCTAGATGAAGACATCTGTTATGTTACTTTCACAATATTTAAATCACAACCTCACAGAAGAACTGTGTGACAGGTAAACGCTGCATGTAAGGCAGCTCCCTAATCATCTACTTAAACTAAACAATTAAACAAGGATTACACATTGATCATTCAGTTTTAGAGATGCTGGGAGGTGGATTTTATTTACCTTTGCACAGAGCTAAGTTGGCTCTCTGATCTTCCACACTTTGTGCTAATTTAAGTTCATTTGCTGCTAGAGGTAGCTGCATGTTTAACTTTCTCAGTGAGCAGGGAACTGCAGGCAGAGGACTGCTTTCCATGGTGCTGCAGGCCAGTGAATCAGAGGACTATTGATTGACATTCAGTGGAAGAACAATGATGACCTGAAATATTGAACTACATTTCAAAATTTGTCGGTACTATTTATCCAGCGACACTATCTGAAAAGATATTGTAGACCTGTGTGGGAGCCCAGCAAAGGAGCTCACAACGTGACACCAGATTACTGATGGCTTACTATTAAAAAGAAACTTGGATTCCTGAAAAAGGCATGTCATCATCATTACTGTCTTACATTTCTAGCTTGACATATTATACTAAGTCTGGCAGTGACAAATGTAGATGATAAGAAAACAAATCAGGTATGAGAGAAAAGCAAAACAAAAAGGATAAGTAAACAGAAATACACTTTTGCTCAATTTTAACCTAAGTATGGCATAATATAGAACACTAGCAAGCAAGACGAGCCACAGACAATAAGGCAGACAGCATGGCTGGTCAAGGACAAGAAGGCTAGTAGTGAATAGGTAAAGAGCCACCTTAATGGCATTCAGTAAAAATACAGAAAATACTTAACAAGCTTTAATAGCACTGCAGTCTGTCTGCTATTCAGGGTTCAAAGATCCCCAAATGGTTGAGCTGATATTCCACGAGGAGGACACAACAAAGGAGAAAACAGTATAGTGTTACCAATAAGTCATGGAAGAGAGAAGTTATCTTCCCACTGCAGCCCTCTGTTCGGACACAACAAAAAGAGAGATGCACTGCAAGGCAGCACAGCATCGAAAACTACTGGGCCTCCCTCCAGGGTAGCTGTGAAGAGGCAACACACAAGGTGACCAAGGTTTCTTGACTCGGGCAGTTAGAAGAGTCTTTCTCAGGAGGGGTTACTCTCCAGAGAAACAGCAGCACCCTAGAGAGGCATCTTTGACACCATTTACTGCACTGGATGAAAGCAGTGCATTTTCTATCCCTCTTCACACAACTTTTAGAGAAGTTTCCTCTCATCACGAGTTTGAGTTCAGGTAATAGAAAAGTTATACTTTTAGTTTATTGCTATGCTACGGAGCCCCCCAGGGGACATGGGAAAAAAAAAAAATTAGGGAGGAAAAAAAAAATTAAGACGGACTTTTGCGAGATCTCGCAAAAGTATTGCGAGCGCTCGCAAAAGTATTGCGAGATCTCGCAATAAGTATTGCGAGCGCTCGCAAAAGTATTGCGAGATCTCGCAATAAGTATTGCGAGCGCTCGCAAAAGTATTGCGAGATCTCGCAAAACTCCAACAATGGTGGCAGCTACTTAGTTGTAATATTACTCTTTCTGGGTCACAAAATACACTTTTAAGATATTTTGAGGCGTGAATGTAGTTGTGTAAACGTCAGATACCTGCTCGGTTTACAAGACATCACATATTTGCAAAAGAGCTCCGACGTTTTTGGAGATCTGACACCCACTAGCTCGAAGCTAACGGGAGGTCGAGACCTACTACAGCCGGGAGGAACACCGCTTTCCCGGCACATCGTGCCTCGACCTCCCGGTCGGCTTCGAGCTGGCGGCCACTAGCTCGAAGCTAACGGGAAGTCGAGACCTACTACAGCCGGGAGGAACACCGCTTTCCCGGCACATCGTGCCTCGACCTTCCGGTCGGCTTCGAGCTGGCGGCCTCCGAAGAATGCGGCTAAAACTTTTGCGAGATCTCGCAATACTTTTGCGAGCGCTCGTAATACTTATTGCGAGATCTCGCAATACTTTTGCGAGCGCTTGCAATACTTTTGCGAGCGCTCGCAAAAGTCCGTCTTAATTTTTTTTTCCTCCCTAATTTTTTTTTTTTCCTCCCTAATTTTTTTTTCTCCCATGTCCCCTGGGAGGCTCCGTACTATGCCATGCTCCTGGATGGACTGTGTCTTTAGACTTGGATTATTGTTTTTTGCTGAATTAAACCTAACAAATGGTCCTTCACAAATGCATTTTTTTGTTGAAATGCTGGTTGTCAGCATGCAGTCACACAGGACAGCAAAAATATGGTGTGATATAGACCTAAGAGATAAACTAAACTATGTGTCAGACTTGCCAGGTAATGTTGGTAAAGATTCATCCTTACTGTTAACAAGATACTTTTAATGTCTCGTTTTCTTTCTTCCAACTGTGCTTAAAAAGTTAGATGTGTAAATGTTCTTGAGTACATTTCACAAAAATACTCTTTCAAAAAAAATAAATAAATAAAATTGGTGCTACTTCTGATGAAGGATGACAGACTTCAGTTATTAATGTGTTCAGGCTTATTGCATTAAAACTTTTATAACAAGACAACATGAGATGCGTAAGATAAGATAATCTTTATTAGTCCCACACGTGGGAAATTTGTAAGTTTCTGTTATGGGGGATCCCATATGGAAAAGAAATAGTAAAAACTTATAAAAGACTTGCATAAGATGTGGCCTACTTCATATAGTGAATCATATAAGGCTTATATGATTTACTCATGAAAGTGGCCACTGCTTCCTCTACCTACAGTGATAGAGGAAATTCTGCAGCTGGCTATAGTGGTGGGCTCAGAGCTGCCTCAGAGTGGGAGGAAATAGATTACCCTTATCAAAGTTTTCTCAAAGGAAAGTTGCAGCCATGAAAGCTAATTACACTGTGGCTCCACAGGGAACAACTACAGGATCTACTGATTTCCTACATTTTATTATCTCTAAGCTTTGCTGACAGGATTATGTGCACAAAGTGCTACTCATGGTCATATTTCATATGTAGTTACATTACTTTATGTGTGATAGCATGTGCAGTGTGCTTTCACTGCAAATCTTCACTGCAGGCACAGGATTTGGCGTCCTTATTATGGATCTACTGGGCTGCTGCCAATATTTAAAAGAGATAAACAAAACAAAGAAGAAAAGAAAGGAAATAGAGATTGTAGGGAAGAAGGATGGTCCACAAGGAAGACATGAGCAAAAAGTTTATCTGAACCAGAGACTGTATATAAAATCTGGATGCAGCCATCTATACATTGCTGACTAATGTTTTGAAACCTTGCGTTCATGATGTGGATGCTGAAGTCGTACGCGGTAGCGAACTGTTAGTTACAGTGTAGCTCGCTTTTTCATCTATTTAACCCCAATTGACCATAAATTTGAAAATGAATGTAATTTTTTTTCTACACATGATGTGAAATTAGAAATTGAGATTATAAACTTATTGGAAAATGGTTTACCAAGGTTCCAGTATAATAGTAATGAAAGTTGAAGATTTTAACCATCTTTTTTTGTTTTTTGTATCCATCAGGAGGTGGGTAGGGATCCAGGGGACTCTTCCAGCCAGTAGAAGCAATGCAGCTTAGAGGTACTTGCACACTGGATTTACTTTTCAGACCCACGTGATCTTTAGTCTTTTGTCCACACACCATCCCTGCAGAGAACTAGTTAATTATCATCCAATTAATTTTCAGAAACAGTTCTCCTGACACGTTCAAATCTGTCTAATATGTGTGAACTTGCTCTAAGCTGTCTCTTTCACCACTGAATAAATCAGTCATTCCTTCAAACGTTTGACATTGACAATGATTGACTACCAATTAAAAAGACTTTTCTCTTTCTCTGTCTTTCAGTCCATCTCTACATGTCTTTCCCTTCATTTTCCTTTTGTTCAGGTCAAAATAATTCCAGCAGAGCACTCTTAGCATTTTGCAGTCAATCTAAAAGACAACATTTTGTCACGCCTGATGGAAAACGTATTAATATTCCAAAAGGAGGCATCTGAGAACCGACCGGCAAAGTTCAAGTGCAGCCTGACACACTGATCACTTATGCGAGACAAGTGATAAAATTGTAGATATGCATAAAAAAAGATCATTCGATTTTTGAAATAAAACTATTTAATAGAAAAAGTAAGTAGAGAAACCATGTCTCTTATCTCATCCTAATGCTATATTTGCAGTATTTCTAAAGTAGCTGCACTTGTAACTCCTACCTTAGTTGTGTGACGATGCTTGTTGCACAGGGGCGTGGATCTTTTGTTTGTCTTTTGCTTTTTTGCAGCTGAACTACATGGGAAATCCAGAAAAAAAACCCTGTGGATCTTGCATTAAAACTTGCAGTAATCACTATGGAAGAGGAATCAGATTTTACTCCAGTGCAAGTGGAGCATTTATGTGGAGCCATGTTAACGTTTGGTTTACGTTTCTATAATGGTTTGACTTGTAAATCTGTGTTATCAGAAAATGGGCCCACAGGGCACATAAAATCAGCTTATAGTCTTGTTTTTGCGCAGTCTCATCTCATTTGTGGAAAATGAAAAATGAATGAATGAAATACACAGCCCTTTGGGTATTTTAAATGACTTCATGTCTTACTGTATATTAGAGCACACCCTTGGTGATGCTGCTGCCCCGTGACAACACTGTATCTAAAATAAGTCAGCTACCTTTCTCACTTTATGAATCATGTTATAATAAACTTATTTTTTCTTTTTCCTCTCTCTTTTTTATGTTTCCTTCCTCCTTTGACTGCAGTGATTTTACTTTACAGTATATTCTCACTTTTTGTCGATAGCCTTGGATTCACTTGAGCTTTTCTCCCACTTCAGTTATATTCCTGCACTTCTTTCAAGTGGGCGATCACACAACCATGTCATCTTCCCTCTTACTCATCTTTTGCTTTAATTACCCTCTTTGGCCCATTCTTTGTCTCTGTCAGAGTATTTAATTTTTTTCCTTTTCCTGTCCGCCTTTCACCCCTTTCACCCGTGTAAACACATAACAATATCTCAAGTTTATTTCATGTACTTTCCACCCTCTAACTTTACATTACATCCCCACATTTCAATCTCTTCCACCTAATTCTCTGTAGACATCAAATAGAGGATAATGGCTCCCAATAATTCTCAGAACTCCCTCGTATCTGTTTCTCTGGGTGTGACCCAAATTGTTTTGGAGAGGCACGACATGGCTACTGGTGCCAGAGGTCCTTTTGTTGGGCAATGATTCAGAAAGCTGTAAACATTCATGCACTGAAACACACACAAATAGTCAGAGAGACAACACAGCCTTTTTTGTGCTCCATAGCAGGGTGAGTCAATTGTTGGCCTTGTGAGCATCATCAAATCCTTTCCAAGCTAGAGGAGCGATTATACAGTCACAGCAGAAATTACAGCTGCTCAGCAGAGACAGCATCACTGTTGACAAAAAGTTGAACTCTTTAGAAGATTATTTGGAAATTTGCAACAGACTAGTCTCACGAGAACGTTAAACATGACATCTCCTCTTAAACAACACAATGCCCATTGCTCCATGGAGAGAGAGAAGGAAAAAAAGACATGACCAGATGAGAAGTGGACTCCACTATACACTATGAATAACCTATGTTTTATTCAGATTTAGGGGAAGCAATAAACTCTACCCGAGGCACTCACTTGGATGTTCTCTATTCTCTTATCACACTAAGAAATAACTTTCTGTACACGCACAAACATACACATGGGGTGTGAAGTCTAATCCCAGCCTTCTGTTACCACAGCAGCCACCTGTGATGGCTTCCTCTTGCCCTCATTGCTTTCTACAGAAAAACAAATGAATCCCAGGTGAGGGTAGAAGAGAGAAAAGGAGAAAAACACGGAAAACAAATGAAACACAGCCAGGGGTGCCAGGTTGGCAGCTTATCAGCATGTAGTAACTTCAAAACAACGCACGAGGCCTGAAAAAGACACAAGATAATACCTAGGACAGTAAAGCAACTGTTAAAACAACAATAAACAACTGACTTTTTAACAGTGTAGCAGTAGTTCACATAAGGCCACAGCAGAACGTGAAACTCAAATACTATACACACTGTTCTTTACATCCTTTTTGTGTTATTTTCACACTACTTCTCTGCAACATTTAATAATCTGGCAGATTATTTTGTGAACCTTTGATAGAGGCTGACCCTAAAGCTGAGGACCTCTATACTACACTAACCAAAAGCGTTAAGTGTATAAATGAACTAAAACAAGTTCCACAAACAGCTAAAACACTAAAATAGCAATTAAATGTGTTGAAAGTTATTTTACTAAAGTGGTATTTCAATGTGGGGAATTAAGTTGAACCAAAGTATTTTCACATTGCTGTACTGGTGCTTTTATTCAAGTGAAGGATTTTAATAAAGGTCAAGATGGTATAAATCAGACCACAGCACACCTCTTAAGAGATTTACACTTTAACTGAAGCAAATGAAGCTACAATAAAGCATCGAAAATTATAAAGGCTAAAGCAGTAATCCAGCTTCAGTTACCAGCCTCTCTCTTGCTTTTGAAAAAAAAAAAGAAGAAAAGATTGCTTCTGTGACTCAAATGAAATAATGACTCTGTCTATAAAGGGACTGGCTGTAACAGCAAGTAATAAACAGCAAGTTGCATGAAGGGCAAAGAAAAAAATCCCCCAAGCTTCAGACTCGGAGGTTGCTGCTACTCTTATGAGGATGTAAGGGGAGGAGGGTCAAGTTATATCTGTCCACCGTAATATCAGGGGAAGGTGCTGCAGAAACCTCGAAACTTTTTGACAGGTTTGTCTATAAGAGCTGGTGGGAAACTCAGGGCCGTTGATGTGGATTAAAGCTTGAAAAATTATCTCTGACCAATGTGTTCTTTGCAAAACTCTTAACAAATCTGTTGTTTGGTATACAAAAAGTCTGTATAATTAGATTTGGAGATTAAATCCTGAATTCATGCTTCCATCGTGTGGTAGTCTGCAGGGGTGCCACCAGGGATTTGGGGCCACGTGACCCCCCCCCCCCAAAAAAAAAAAAACAAACCCCCCTGAGTGATGTTTTTAATGATAACATTATTAGATTTTATTTTCTGTCACGGTCCGCGTGGCAGACTGTGGGGATGTGGAGGAATATGGAGGACCCAAAACGCAGGACTCATTGATGAAGGCAGTGCGTTTATTTACAGTGATGTAACAATCCAAACAACAATAAATCCCCAATGCGATCCCGACTCCTGGGGCCCGTTCTTCGTACGTCGCTTACTACATCCAAGATCAAATGACACATCCAAGATCAAATCATCGCGCTAACCGTGAGCTCGCTAATCCGGTTCCCCGAACACGCCTGCTGTTGACGATTAGTACAGCTGGACGCAGTAATGTGACATCACTGGGTGTCGTAAAAGGGGCTACGCATCGATAGTAGAAACATTGATCGGCAACCCGCTGATTGGTCGGCGAAAATGTCGAAGGGGCGCGCTCGGTATTTTTCGGCAGCAGAGCAAGAACTCATGAGTGAGGGATTTCAGGAGTTTCAGAGTTTAATTAAAACGCAAGAGAAAACTGCAAAGGCTGCAGAAGCAAGGAGAGAGGGCTGGCAGAAAGTTGCTGACAAATCAAACTCGTAGGTAATTTAATAATAATAATAATGGATTGGGTTCATATAGCGCTTTCCAAGGCACCCAAAGCGCTTTACGATACCACTATTCATTCACTCCCACATTCACACACTGGTGGAGGCAGCTACGGTTGTAGCCAGGCTGCCATATCGCGCCATCGGCCCCTCTGGCCAACACCAGTAGGCGGTAGGGTAGATCTATCATATGACACTATATTGTCCAATATCATATGGCATTATATTATATTATAATATGTTATATTATATCCCCTTTCACATTAGAGCCACAACAGGACCCACAAGAACATGGGAACAAGTAAAAGTGGAATACAGGAGTATTCTACAGAATGGTAATATTTACCTCTTAGATTGCTTTGCGTCTCTTGGCAAGGTAATACTGGCCTGTAATACTCTGTTAGTTTGTTCATAACAGCAACCAAGAAAAGGGCAGAGGAAAAAAAGACAGGTGGTGGTCCTGCACCCCCTCGTCAACAAGTTGGTTATGTAAATAATACCCTCACGGGAATATCGATATCTCTCAATGAGCACACTGTCGCGCTGAGCTAAAGGATCCTGTCTATCCCGCAATATACGCTGAATTCTGAAAACTCTCCTTATCAATCTTGCACCTTCCGCAATGGGTGGCTCGCGTATACGGACAGGACATGGCTGCGACAGGCTTCCCAAATCCACCTTCGCTTTTATAGCCGTGGTCTCTCATCTTGATTACACGAAGTAATTTACAATTACTACTCTGAAATATGAATTACATCTGTAATAATCACATACATGTAATAGAATGTTAATAGTACATTTCCCTTTTTTAGGAAATGACCTGTATGTATCTGTGTGACATCAATAAAAGGATCAAGTGCTGCATTATCTTTAGTTACATTGATGTTATTTATTTATGGTGAAACAGTGGTGGAATATCGCTGTTGCTTTCGTATAAATGCAGCGGACATACCTGCGTGGCCGCGATCTAATCCTGTTTACATAAAGTAAACCTGCTCCCGAGCAGGTTTACGCTTACGGCTCTGTTGCTATGACAGCAAGTCCCGGATGAGCTTCGGGGAACCGACTGATCCAGGATCACGCGAAATCGTCAACAATCTAATCCGGCTAACCTACTTAGCGAGGTACGAAGAACGGGCCCCTGTTCCGTGTCTTCTCCTTTCTCCCGTGCTCTGTGCTCTGTCTCCGTTCCTTGTGTACAGTCTGTCTGCTGCTTCCTTGTTTCCACAAATCCTCCTGGGGAAACACACATACAAAGTCAGCCGTGAGTACCTTTACATAACGGCAGACTGGCACTTACTTCGCACATTTATACTGAGAACTGATAGAAAGTCACTCAACAATCCAGAGTTGAGGAGCTCTTAGCCACACTGTTTTGTAGCTCCCCAACGATGCTTGATCAGCTGCAGGTGTGTGATCATTTCCTTAGGTGTGGCCAGCCACCTGGCAGGGCACACCCACCAGGCCTGAAGATGCCTGTAAACAGGTGCTCCCAGATACACCTGCATCCACACACGCACACACCCACACATACCTGCCAATACACAAGCATGGAACACAGGAACAGCAGCAGTGCAAAAGACACACACATCAAATAATAATAATAATAATTAAATTCACATCTATAAAATGGTGTAAAAGTGTTTTCTACTGCTTAATTTTTTTAATATTAAGTATTGGCATTGGCAAATATAACTTAAATAATCCTTTGGATATACATTTTTAAAACAAAGTATAGCTAACTAAAATATGTCTCTGTCCTTAGACCCAGTGGAACTCAGATAGGCTTTAATCTGTTTTAGCTTTCACCACCTGAACAGTCAAAGGCATTGTGAAAAATGTATCCAGAGCAATACACACTTCCTCACAAATGCTCTGTTTATGTGAGCTATAATGATAATGTATTATCATTATAACCTTCTCCTTCATTTAGACCCAATTTTTGACACAAAAACACCCCCCATACTTCTTCAGATATCAGCCAGGTTGGTCCAGTGTTAGGTGTTTCAGTATGAGGAGATGGTTATGGGACAGGTAAGTCTAGGAAAGACAAGGAGTTTCTTTTTTTCATGTGGACTTTGCTATGACTTTAATTTACAGCTGTTGCTCATCTGTCTTTTGAAACATGGACTTTTAATGGGGCTATCCAACTGTCTTACCGCACTAGCGTTCAGCATCAGCTAGGAGTGCACGCACTGGGCCAAACCAAATCGCGATATAAGGAGGGGGAGGAAGGGGGGAAGAGTAGAGGCTGGGTGGATTTTATTCTTTGTTGCCAAAAACAAACAAACACGTTTATGAGAACCATGTGAAAGCAAACATTATTTTAAGGTGATAGGTTAATAATTTTCATAAAAAAACAAAAAAACAAAAACGACTGTTCTACTGCTTTCTGGGGCCGCTGTCAGTCATGTTCCCTTAGAATCGTCATCACTTTTCTCTCCCTTAATGCGGCCCCTGGTAGTCTACACATGAAAAGGCAATGTTGAATCTTAAGAGTTGATGTATTTGCTCTCTTTTGTCAAGTGTAGCAAGAAGGAGTGGGTCACGAGAATCTATTGATCTGAGCCAAAGGTCAAATCTCAAATACTGGATTAAATTAAACTCAGATCAAATGTGAAATACAAACAAACAAGCAATCCATTTTTTTTCTCAGACACTCTGGACTGGAGTTGGTGTGCCTGGGAGTTCCAACAGCCAATGCTAGATTAGCCTGTTAGAGTGCCCTGGATGTGCTATCGAGCCCCTTCTGTAGTCTCTGGCTCCCAGTATTTGGATTTATATGTTTTGGACACCACAGTCAATACTGCCTTACATGAATTTAATTTGTTCCAAATTCAATCATCTATGTTTATAGTTTTACCTGTTACTTAATGCTACATTTAAAATTTTAAAAAAGTGTTTCGCTGGAATTCAGCCAAAATGTCTTGTTTGTAGAGAAAAAAGTAGCAGCAGGGCTTATGAGCACTGAGTTGTTGACCTGGTAACCTTTTTTCTTTCCAGTGGTTTTTGCTGTTATAAAGGGAGCAGAGATATTTTACTATCTTGATTTCTTTAATGTTTTGCCTAAAGACTAAAAGTATTAAAAACTATAGTAGCAGTGCTTGCCTTTCTGTTTTTATTTCTTAAACATCACAGCATATAATTCATTCAAAATAAAGCACTCATATCACAGTCTAATGTTAGCATGGTATCATGTGTCTTAACTAAAACTTACAGTACGAAATTCACAGAAAAAATGGCAGAAGCTGCTGACAGCAAATGAAAGGATGAGATAGAGAGAGGAGTCTGAAACACAAGTCTGGGAAATTTGACTGACTAACACGTCCACACACAGTGGGTGTTTCCAGCAAGCATGAGGCAAGAATATGCATGCAATTTGACAGCGTCAACTCTCCCCTGAGAGAACCTCATGCAGCATGCAAAGCTTGT
The DNA here is from genome assembly GCF_965226115.1 of Aulonocara stuartgranti. Taxonomy (NCBI): domain Eukaryota; kingdom Metazoa; phylum Chordata; class Actinopteri; order Cichliformes; family Cichlidae; genus Aulonocara; species Aulonocara stuartgranti. The sequence continues at coordinate 31,042,564 of NC_138940.1, forward strand.
TCTGTAGACATTAGCCTGGTCGAAATATTTTGATTTTTAACCTGAAGTTTAATATATATTTTCAATAAAAGTATAAATAGCCACAACATCAAGAGCATTAAAAAAAATACATTTTCTAAGTGAAATTAAAACAAGGTTATAACATTCCAGCAAGACATATTGGCTTGTATGTATCCTTCATCCTGTGGTCACCTAAATATAACATTTTCAATCTGGACTCAATAAAAGAGGATTACAGCTGAGTTTCCCCCCAAATGTGATATTTGTCCCCAGAGGTCTGCCAGAAATTATATGCTTTAAAAAAAAAGTCAGAGGGGAAAAAACATGTCTGAACTATGTAATTTAAAGTTAGAATTCTGAGAAAACTGGAAGAATTTTGACAGTAATCACAGAATTCTGAAGTTTTCCATAATTCTGAGGAAAAAGGTCAAAATTCTGAATTTTGGGACGAAGTCAGAATTTTGAGAATAAATTCTGAATTCTAAGACAAAAAACTCAGGATTATGATTTTAAGCTGAGAATCTTTTTTATGGTTCTGCAAAAAAAAAAAAAAAAGTGACAGAATTCAAAATTCTGGAATTTGGCTTTTCCCCCCACTGATTGTTTATTTCTCTTCAGTCTTGATAAAAGAAAAAGGAGTCAGAATTTAGACTTCTAAGGGGAAAAAGGCAAAATTATGAGATTAAATTCAGAATTCTGAGGAAAAAAACCTCAGAGTTCTAACTTTTTAAAAATCTTTTTTTACTGAGTTCAAAATTTTCTGATTCTGAACATTTTCTCAGAATTCGAAAGCAAGCAAGTGACAAACAAATCAACCAACCAAAAAAAACAACAACCCCCAAATAAAAACATCCAACCAAACAAATATACAAAACAAAAGTACATTTTTTGGATACCAAACTATGGAAGCCCGTTTCCGCCACTTAAAAAAAAAAAAGGATCCATAACTCGAAATTTCGAGTTATTATCTCGAAATTTCGAGTTATTATCTCGAAATTTTGAGTTATTTTCTCGAAATTTCGAGTTATTATCTCGAAATTTCGACATATTAACTCAAAATTTTGAGAAAAGCAACTCGAAATTTTGAGTTAGCGCTGCCAATCAGTAATCTACGTGAATGACGTAATTTCCATGTTACCCGGAAGCTGAAGCCCTCAGCTACAAATGCTACAGCTAAGCTACCGGTATTACATCCAGTCGTGAATGTTTTCAGCCTGGCTTCACAAATGATGAAATCCCTGTGTTATTAGCTGAATCACATGGTGTTACTATCAGCAAACATACTTTAATTTGTTGGGATCCGTTTTTGAGTGCGCGGTCCTGCGCCATATGCTTCCGGGTAACAAGAAAGCGACCTCATTCACGTATATTTTTGATTGGCAGAGCTAACTCGAAATTTTGAGAAAAGTAACTCGAAATTTCGAGTTATATTTCGAGAAAATAACTCGAAATTTCGAGTTATGGATACTAGCTTTTTTTTTTTTTAGTGGCGGAAACGGGCTTCCATACCAAACAGTGCTTCTATTTTTTAAAAATCTTTTGTCTTTTGAGATTCTTTTTTTTTCAGTCGCCCTAATCTGTCCCTCATCTTCTGTATACTTGCCATCTTTCTATCAGTGTTTCATTTCAAAAGTCAAATTCTGAAGAAGTCATGATCCCAAAATTATTTCCGTAGCATAAATCATCATCTGTACACTGTCCATCTTTTCATTATCAACATATCATTATTCCCCTGCAGTGAATGAGATGAGAGATGAAAAGAAGATAGCTCTCTGAATAAGGAAGAGCGATAAGGCTGTTTTGTAGGCACTGCTTCAACTCTGAAAAGTAGCACAGAATGTTACAAACATTTTTATCTTCTTCTAATCAGCAGCATCAATAATGTATGCAAAAAAAAGTTTTTAAAAGTGGGAGGATGAATGGAAAACAATGACTTATTCATCAGACTCAGTTCAGCTAAGAAAAATCGATTTACATACAATAGAATCTGAAAAATAAAGAGAGAAACAAAGGCTAACACTGTAAATCAGTGTAATGCCGCAAATGCAGTCCAATATATGACAATAGATTTTGTTACTCTACATTCAGACTCTTCCACTCCCTTAACTCCCATAGCCAAGGTTTCAGCAAAACAAACACATAATTATCTTTTCTACTGCACAAATAAGGGGTGGAATTAATTAGGCAGCAGTCAAGTTTCCAAAATACTTCTGTGCATCATTTAGCCCTAAACTAATGAACGAGAGGATTGCATAAAGAGAAAGCCATCATTAATTGGCAGATTATTTTTTTTTTGTAATAAGTGTGTGTATTAATTCTTTCTTATTAGAGAATGACTAGAAAAAAAATGTTACGGCTCAGTATGTCATGATCCTGGGTTTCGTACCCAGCGTTTTCTGTTTGAGACTTTTCTATTTGACTTTGTTTTAGTTTTCAGTTTAAATATTCCCGTTGCTTACGTTAGGTTTTCATTCTGATTTTGTATTCATTGTTTTCTTTGTTCTATGTTACCCATACCTAGTCTGTGTTTCTGTTATATCTTCCGTGTTTAGTCAGTTTTGTTTTTGTTTACTTTGGATTTTCAAGTTAATGTGTTTTAGCAGCAGTCTCAGTGTTAGTTTCCAGTTTTATTTTGACAGTCTCTCATCCTGTGTGTGTTGTGTTCAGTTTTGCTTCCCTCTTGCTTGTTAATTGATTCTGTTCACCTGTGCCTTATGTTCCCCAGCTGTGTCGTTTCCCCTGATTCTTTGTCTTGTCATTGCTGTACCCATTTTGCAAGCATGGGACCCAGTTTGCTCATGTAATCAGTAAGTTCTAGTTTTCTATAAAAGTAATAGTTTTCAGTAATTCAGCAATAGCCAATTTAGTAGCTTTTATGCTCTCTTTTTTATTTATTATACTTGCCTTTGTGAAAAAGGCTGCTGTTAAAGAGTTTTGCTGTTTTTATTGTAAAAAATGCACACTGACAACAAAGAATTAATGAATCAATCAAATTAATTTCCAGACACTCAAGAAAATTTAGTAAATCGTCATACACAAGTTTGTAAACTATTAATATAGGTTTGAATGATAAAGAACCTTGAAACTGGCTGCTTTATGCTAAATTCTCTCACAGGCTTGGTTTAAAAAGTGTGAAAATATAGTCAGAACAAATGATCCCAGTACTAGTTAATGTCTGGCAAAAGTCATATATACCATGAACACATCTGGCCCCACGTGTTTGAGAAGCACAGGACTCGTGGATGACTATGTGGTCAAGAGAAGTCCCTTTGTAACTGCACAGGAAGTCAAGAACTCTCTTGAGTATGCGGTTCATGAGACATATCCAAAAAAAAGAAACTGAGTTGGGGAAGAACAGAGTAATGAAAAACCACTCAAAATCCATCAAAAATGATGACAAGTGGACAGTGTGGAGAAATACAGAACAGCTTATGACCCAAAGGAAACCTTCTCATCTGCCAACAATGGTGGAGCTGCTGTTATGACCTGGACTCTCAGTAGAATAGTCACCCTGGCATTCAGTGAGCGCTGCAGTGCTGAAAGCAGAAACAGGAGAATGCACAGGAGGAGACAGTGTGTTCAAAATGCATCACAACTCACTGGGCAAGATTTCATCATTTAGCAAGATAACGGCTACCAATGAGCTTTACTGCAACAAAATGTAATATAACCATTAGTGGCTTGAGTCAATGACCTGATCTTAGTCCAGTCCCAGTTAACCTGCATTATACCAGATTAAAAGCAACAGCGAAGGTCTGAGAGAGCAAAACAGCAGACATAACTAATTAAAGCTATGAGTTGTTTTTATATTTGCATTGTAAAATTAATCAAATTAAAACTAAATCTAGACTATTCCATACAAAAAAGGAGGATAGATGCATTAGCAGATTGTAATTGACTTTTTGAAATGAAATGACCAAATGACAAATCATTTAATACATAGAATAAAATACGTCCATTCCTTGAATTAGTGAAGTCTCACCAAAACCACCACAAAACAATACATAGATGGACCAGTGAACATTGATACATTTGTGGAAAATCATTTTTGTCATTCTTAAAATGTAGAGAACATCCTATCTAAAGAGAATCCCTGTTCATGGACTAATACGATGAAAATCTAAAAAGATGAAATGATATTAATATGGATCAAACAACATGAATAGTTTATAAACCCCTTGGGAAAATTTGCTCATCATCTCTGCCTCACCCAGCATCTCAGAGGGAGGCAAAGAAGAGCAGCGCTGGGAAATATGTATCCTTTCATCCTCTGCTTTCCACTTTATCAAAAGTAATCAGTTATGCATCCACCAAATAAGATAATCTATCCCTGTCAGTGTGTAGGTAGCAATATTTACTTGTGATTGCAAATATCATGTTGAGGCTCATTTCCTTTTCTATCTATATCTACAGGGTGTTCCTTTCTTTTGTAGAAAATATCTGCTTTCGCCATTTTCCTCCCACATGAGCCAAACGTCAAACACACACAAGAATTCAAATAATATTAGGATACATGCCAGCACATATCACAGATACCACACAAGTGCTGGGTCATACACTCATGTATACACACACGCAGACAAAGACTGACAAAAGAACATTCAAGTCTGTTAACCCCCCACCATGTTTGAGAAACCATAACCATAATCATTCTTTCTTTCTGTGTATACTTTCTTTGAGATTGTATTTCTTTTCCAGAATCTCTCCATTAATCTGCCGAAACCTGATTTTCATGACAAACAATAAGACACGCAGACTCACTCCATCACTAGTGCCAGAGAGCCAGATGGAGGAGGAGGAGAGGGGAGGAAGAGAAAGGCACAGGGTGGGGGATGTGACAAAAAGGATGGAAACCATTAGAATTTGAACGGTTACCAGAATCTGCAATTATGTTTGGTATTGTGTATCCTGCTTTCCAGTCTTTAGGCATGAAATATATAGGTGTTGAACATGCCACTCAGTGTTCAGTGAATGACAGTCATGAAAAAGGGTGATATTGATGGTGCAATTAAAAAAGAGTACAGAAGGTAAGGTGCTAATAATTCCTTCATCCAGGCCTATTCAGATTTTTTATTTTTAAAAACAAGCCTGGCGATACATTTAACTATTATGCAGCCAACTCCCATTACATCTGCATGAAGAGAATCTAAACCACTTCAGTAAACTGCAACAGTCAGAAATAAAACCTGATCACAGATCATCCACTGCATAATGAAGATGGCAGCTTGTACTTGGGAAGGAAAATAGCTAGTTACAATATCTTTGCAGGTCCATAGCTTTACACTTACAAATGGCCAAATGAAAACATTAAAGATGAATATTGATAATAATGTGAAAGGAACTGTTGTCACTATTTTTGCTTATCCATAGATAGAACAATAGGAACAATGAGGCACAGTTACCAGAATGTCCTCGCATGCAATATCAACTCTCTCTGTCTTTTTATGCCTGTATCTGTAAATGACACATTGAGCTTCAAGTGGACAGATGTGAAGTGTTAAAAACAGCTGGGGGCTTCCAATCATTATTAGTGTATCAGATGTTGCGTGAATGTGTAGTGTAATGTGTTTATACAGTCTATTTTGTAAACTCCCACTTTGTTGTAGTGATTATTACGCAATACAAGACAAGATAATGCATTCAGTCAAATTATTACCCAGCGAAAAGTTTGGCTTTGTGTGTTATTTGGTGTTATATGTACAGTGCTGTGCAAAAGTCTTGAGTCACTCCTAATTTCTTCATATTTTGCTTGCAAGGAGCCATGTTTGGCCTTGGAAACTAGTTCTTAAGGCTTTTTGGAGGTTTTTCAAAGCTGATCTTTGGACATTGGCTGCTTTTTTCCCTATTTTCAGTCCAAGCCTTGTACCTAACCATTTTCAGAGGAAGTCGTTTTTTTTTCTTTTTAATAATCTGCTTGGCACCAATCTAAGACTCATTCAAGCATAAAAAGGCCGCTCACTCAAAGGGTGAATAGTGTTATGTCTACTTAGCAAAGAATCAATATATAATTCTGTCTTTAGGCATTTTATTACTGGCAGGTTGTCGCAAACACATCATTTGTTTCCATCTCTTTAGTTAAATCTAGGAAGGCCATAAAACAATATGTTTGCACCAACAAGATGATTCTCAAAGAGCTATTAGCCTAAAACTTGGCATGTCTGAACATCTTTAAAATATTTTAAATTCTGTCAGCAATAACGCCACTTTTGAGTTTTATGTTTGGTTTTCTAAGTCCTGTATTTGAGTCCAACCCTGCCTGCTAGACAGCTGTCCTTGACACTTTTTGTATTACACAGTGTTTCCACTGAAGTTTGCATGTTTCAATAAATTGCTGCACTTACTTCTTCTATGTCTATTGTCCTAGCAAAATATAAAAGGACCAAGGATGTGAATAAGTAAACTGTTACCAAATCACATTTTGGAATGGAAAGGGACTTTAGTCTGGGCTCTTTCTCTTTCAGACATAACAAAGTTTATTATTTATCTCTTTTCACTTTCAGAAAAATTTGCAGCATGATATCAGTGTTGAAGAGAGTGTGCAAAAAGCTAAGTTTTCTAAAGTTATCTTTTCTCCTCCCTCTTCTGATTATATTTGCCAGTTGACTAAAAAAACAAAAAATAAAATGCAAATCCCACAACTGAACCATGACTGAAACCCAAGCCACTGTTAAATAAAGGTGGGTAAGGCTTCACTCACAGTACCGACCATTGTTGCATAACAGAACAATGAGCAATGCCCCCCGAGTCTCCTGACTGGGGGGAGGTGAGAGACTCAATGGGAAAACTACAATGGTAACATTATAACAGTAACAGCTACAGGAAGTACACTGACCCAAACCACACTAACCAGGGGACTGCTGGATGTTAAGCACCACTGCGGAAAGATAAGATACATCAATCCAAGATCACCTGTAAAAGAAGCGAGAAACAGTTGGCGCGCATGGTGGAAACATGCAGTAAAATGCTCGAAGATTCTTGTCAGGAAGCACCCCTCAGTATCGGAGACCCCTAGCAATTGCTCCACCCCTCAGCTATGCGGTACCCACAGCAATATCCCAGACACCCAACCTACAAGAAAGAGAGGGACAGACACACACACACACACACACACACACACACACACACACACACAATTATAGTGGAACCATACCACTTGGGTGTTAAGAAACTGTCAACTGCCCAACAGGAGAGTAAAACAGATCTTGCAGCTAAGAATGGAAATCAGGACCCTCAACAAGAAGTGCAAACAGGGTGGCACCAACAAGAAGGAGGGGATAAAAGACCTGACGACTAAACTATGGGGACAACTGTGCAGACTGAGGGCTCAGAGGTCTCAAAGGCTAAAAAAGGAGGAGGCTCAGCGAACTCAGTTGATCAACGACCCATACAGGTTTACCAAGATCGATGGCTCAGGCCTACCAGGCAAATTCAACGTGCAGGATTGTAATGCTCTTTAGAGGCTCCAATGACAAAAAGGTGAGAGATGCAGGAGTCACCACAAGAGCTGGAAGCAAATGGGCTGCAGACGCATCAGTGACGCAAGCAGAAAGCATGCTCAAGTTGCGAGACATTATTGGCAATCCTTGCATGGAGCGTCAGGGATATGGATCCACCCACTTTTGACAATTGGAAAAAGCTTATCCAAGACAGAGGAGAGAAATGGTCCAAGCTGAAGTCCAGGAGTTTGAGGAGGAAGGTAGAGTGTTCAGAGCCACGGAACTGGGTTCACAAAGAACTTGGACAAAATGGGACCTGCGGGAGCAAACGATTACTTTGCCTTACTTTGGAGATCGGAGCCTTTCTGCATCTCATTCTTGCTCTGCTCAGATTATGACACACTTCCATCACAAACAAACTTGTATAGGTGGGGAATGAGTGAGGATATACAGGTTATGTGGGGAGACAGGGACAATGGCGCACATTCTAGCAGGATGCAAGACTACTCTCAGCCAGGGAAATTACAGGTGCCAAGATAAGGTCCTTAGGGTACTGACCGACATTTTGAAGCAGAAGAGGCAGAGAAGACATCAAGTTTGAGGAAGACCAATGCTATGCATCTAGCTTTGGAGTAGGAGGGAGCAGAGTAGCTGGGGATGAGGAGAAGATGGGCAGTGACTGGCCATCATTTCCAACCCGCCAACATGAGGGTGTTGTGATTCAGCGCTGAAAATGCCCAATGATAGTTGGACACCACCTAATGACATCTTCTCCTGGTTAAAAGCTTCAATCGCCTACAAAGTGACTTGAGGTGGATGCATTTTAGGGTGCATTTTATAAAATAAAATACAGGTTAGTTTATAGTAATGGACTTCAGCACTGTTCAACATGCTATCTGTCCCACTGTTTTCCTTCAGCCACAGTCTATTTAATGGAATAAGAACTATATTTTAGCATTGCTCTGTAATCTCACCAAGTGATAATTTGGCAAATGTTACAGCAAATTACACACACAAATATGTGAGAATGGAAAGTAATACCAAAATGTCTCCCTTTTTTAGTAATAACATTATCAGGACAGAAAATTTGCAAACCACACCCAGCTTTACTTTAAAAGACAGAAAGATTCCTTTTATTTTCTGATAAATGTGGTCCAAGAAATTTTGCGGGGAAAAAAATCCAATTACAGAATCCTTCCTAGAGAAATAATGAAAATTCAAATGGGTTATGTAAATTTTGACTGTTAAGTAGCAGGGGACAAGTGTGGCAAGCAAGAGATTGTGCACTCACCCACACATACATTAGCCATTTTGCTTTTCCAACACTTTCCATATTTTCATTTGAATCCATCATTTCCTCCGTGTCAGTTCTTTGATAGTGCTGCTAATGTTGCCTAATGAAATATGTTGACAAAGGAACTACGCTCTGTCCTGCATTCAGTGCCGCTGTCTTGAGTCAGAGGAGCTGAGAGAAAAAACCCAGGAGATAGATGATCCCCCCAGTCACTGTTAGCACACAGAGAATGTGTCACGGTCCCCGTGTCTCTCTGGTTGGCCCACGCTGGCTACAGGTTTTGTTGTTGTTAGTTTTAGTTTTTTGTCTCTCCTCCTCCTCTCTGCCTGGGTGGAGCTCATTACGGGCTCTCACTCTTGGCCCACGCACCCCTGTGGATGGTGTCCACCTGCGGCTGATCTGGCTGATTTCCCCAGCTGCTATTTAAGGCAGTGGCACAGAGCAGCTCACCGCTGGAACGTCGAACCACCTGAGTTCGTGCTCGCGGCATATTCAAAGAAGAATCGCTTACACGTGTTTTATGTTGTGGAACTAACCTTTGACCTTCTGTCTGTAGATTCTGGACCGAATCACCGGACCTGTCCAAGTGGGGCAGTGTGTGGAGTGTTGGAGCGAGTGCGGCTGAAGAGGAGTGCGTGTGTGCGGAGGAGCGGTGGCGGTGACTGAGTGGAAGAGGAAGCGTGTGTGTGGATCCCCCCCCCCCCCCCCCCTCTCTCCCTGGAGCCCTGGACCCCCTCCCAACTCACTGTACATATATTTTGCACTAAGGTGATCCCTATTGTAAATAAATCCCCTTTTGTTTCCTTGAAAGAACTGTCTGCGCGTGGGTCCGTTCAGTAGCCATGACAGAATGCAGGAGAATCCCCTGCCTCCCCCACCATCAGGTTAAATGGCTTTAATACACTCCTCACTGACTTAATGTAGCATAAAAATAGGAGTGGAAAAAAAGAGAAGGAAGAGAAAGAATGTGGGGGAAGATTAAGGAAAAGAATTGCACTGTGGATAAGCGGTAGATGAAGAATGGAAAAAAGCAGAGGATGAGGAGCAGGGAAGAGTAAGAAAGGTAGGCTAAAGGAAAACAAAGACAGTTGGAGGGATAAGAGAGATATAGGAGCTAATGAGTGGCAGAATCAGAATGAAATATGAGGGGAGGATGTGAGTGATAGCAACCACAAAAAGGGGAGAGCGAGGCATGAAGTTTAGGGGAAAGTGCCAGGGAAAGACTTGGGGGTAAATGGTTTGGAAAAAGAGCCATGACTTGAAATAAAAAAGAACTATTGGGGGGGGAAAGGCATGAGAAGAGGAGAAGAATGATGTGTAACGAGGAGAAGGAATTCATTGGACTGGGTGTGTGAACACTCTTGAGATTAAAGCATTTTCTTATTAACAGGATCTGGGTATGAAGGGTCAAGCTTGCAGGTCTACATAATCAAACTGACAAAATAAATCTAAATCTGTCTGTGTCTTCTTCATGAAGAACAGCTCGCTAGTGAGCCCACTAGTGATTTTATCTAGGACCAGGGGGACTCGTTTGGCCAATCATTGATGTGGACTGTCATCACTGATTCCACTGGAAGACTTTCTGACCTTGCCTTGATATTTATTCTCCTTTTTCTTTCCTAATCCCTCTATGGAGGAAGTTTAATATCACCATGATTCAGTCCTGCGCCTTGCTTTTTTTAAAACCATAATGGTCCTTAATACTTCCGTGGTTTGCCTTTCCTTTCACTTTACAGAATGAATGAGGTCATGTGTTTGGATCTGTGTATAAAGGATTTATTTTTAATAGCCAAACTGATATTCATTTCTCACCTTAACACAATGGCAGTAGCAGACAGTAATGGCACGAACTGGGGACAACATACAACTTATTTTTTTAATTTCTTTTTTTAAAAAGAGAGAAATGAAAAGCAGTTACTTGGAGGGGCTGGCTAGAGCAGGTTGTGCCTAAATACCAGAAATTTGTTGTTCTTTCTATTACCACTGATTCTCAGTACTAACTCTGATGCCTTCCAACCTTTTTAAACTTCTGTAATGCTTCTCTAATGTTTTTTATGCTCTTTAGTCAAAGTGAGATTTTTAATGTTAAAATATAATTTGAGTTTTAAATGAATTTTTAAATTTGCTCTTTTACAAAAAAGCAGAAAAATAGTGAAGCACATTATTACCTTTTCATTAAGATGCCAGATTACAGTTATTTACTTGCATTACTGAACAGAAAAAATCATTTCAGTGGCTAATGAATTTTGATTAATGTTTAATTTGTCAGAGAAGTCCAGTGTGTCAGTTTTAAACAAGCTCTTGGTAGATTTTTAAAATATCTTTTTTCTTTTTCTTTTTTAATGACATTTTGGTCTAATACCTTTGTTAAGCACCCCAACCCGTCATAGCAGCCGCCCTGAGCCTGGTTCTTCCCGAGGTTTCTTCCATTAAAAGGGAGTTTTTCTTTGACACTGTTACCAAGCACTTGCTCAAAGGAAGTCATGTGATTGTTGGGGTTTTCTCTGTTGTATTATTATAGAGCCAACCTTACAATGTAAAGCACCTTGAGACGACTGTTCTTGCAATTTGGTTCTATATAAATATCACTGCATTGAATTGAAGTGAATTCAGCACTGTATAATTTTATTGTAAGCCCTCTCAAACTAGTTAAATGATGCAGGATAATATATGCTCAATAAGATAATCTTAGCCACTGCATCATGTGACTTTTCTTATTTTTTAACACTTTTCCTCCAATCTTTGTTAAAATATTAAAAGTTTCAGTGGAGGAAATAAAATACATGATAACTGAGTGGTTGATAAAAGATCAGAGCATTAAAAGCAAAATAATTAAAGGTAATGGAGTGATAGAGAATCAGGATAAAAATTAAAAGGATTAGTAAAAGTCAACACAGAAAGTATGATTCTACTGTGTATTGTGTTTCAAATGTAGAAGTGCAAGTAAAAATGAAGAAAAAAAAGACAAAATAAGGACGCAAGTTGAGTACAGAATTTGTTCATACCTCTTCCAATATCCATTTTAAAAAAAAATCTTTGTTATAATTAAATCATATGATTCAAAAAACCAAAACCCAACAAACCCTTTATAGTTTTGGTTGGTGACAGGTGCAGAAACCTGGAAAGGATGCAATTTCAAAACAGAACTCTAAAAATGTCCAAGGGTTAGACCTTGGATGTTACATTAAAAGGAAGTGATAAACCTCAGCTACTGCCTTTGCAAACCAGTACACATGCTCTAACAGAATTACCAAAGCCGATATGTGTCACAGCATAACCCAATATTTATGTGACTGTTCTGTGCTGACTGCTAAATTTAAATAAATTAAGAAAATTGCCACCTACAAAGATTTAAAGTAAATAAATCCTTAAAGTCTAAATCTTTTAATATCTGAGTCCTTGCCTATTTGTGGCCTTTCACTTCTGATTCTGCTAAAGATTATACAACCGAGAGAAGCAATATTGTATGCTGCGAGGTAAAGGTGCTGGAAGAAAGAACAACACTGCATTAGGAGTCAGGAGGGGTAGCTTTTGCATAAATGACATTAACATGCTTTTAATGTTGCATTTACTCATGGTTTCCTTAAGTTTCCCTTCAGGTTTTAGACACAAAAACTCTTTGTGCTACTTTAGAAGTATATCATTTTACCTTGCACAAATGACAGTTGATGAACACAATGTGTTTACATGTAACACAAAGAGATCCTGAATGTGAAAGTAAGACCAGTCCCATCTGTAACACCAACTGTAAACGACACCTGGCCAGTTTTTTCCTAACAAAACTTCAGTACTGCATACAGTGCTACTACATTTATACTATATTTATACTGGTAATTACACAAATAGTGGGTTTCACTCCACTGTGCTGGGAGAGTACATGTGCATCTTCGTGTACTTTAAACAGTGGGGACCAAAACTGAGCACATTACAGTTGAAGCTAATAAATATTTAACAGTAGGTACTTTTATTGAAATGACTGCAACATAGACTTGAGGAATGCCGGAACCAATGGCGCCAATACACAGCTGGAGCCATAAAAATGAGAAAATGGCACAGGATTACATTGAAAGAATATTTACTACTGTGTTTGCATTAAGCCAGATGCAATTACAGAACCATTATCTATGTGCAAACAGGGCATATTGCTATCAAGTGGACATATTATGGGTGTCGAGGTGTGAAAGTAATCACATTTCTGGGCAGGTACAAATCAAGCTAAACAGAAGAATAAATCACAGTTAATCTGGATACCAAACAATGTGGTTCTTAGCCAAACAACCCGAGATTCATCACGTTTCCTGTCTTCTTCCCCTCTCTTTGACTTATTCTGTCTTGTTTCACTTTTCTGACTTCAATCTCTCTCCTCGTTCAAAGTCATTAGCCTTTAAAATCTTGAGTCGGCTATGAACTGCATAGTGCCAGTCAAATTAAGATGTGTTTTCACATTTTTCAATACAGCTCTGCCTTTACACCCTTTTTATACTCCGTCTTTACTGTATCTGTCTCTTTTTAATTGACTTCCTCTCTTCTCAGCTTCTGCCCTGTTTTTTTTTGTCAAAAATGCTTCACTAAAATCTGAAAATCAGCATCTGTACTAGTCTGCTCAAAAAGTTGACTTCAGTCAGAATAGCTGACTATAAACTTTGAGGGAGGCAGCAAAAAACAAGGGGAACAGTAAAAGGGATTAACAAAAAAAAAAAAAAAAAAAAAAGACAGACTGAAAGCAGAAGCAGTAAAAGTTTGGAGTTGCACAACTGACCAAGTTTCTTGAGTGAAAGTTCTTCTTCATCAGTAATCTTGTAGACCGTCTTTAGTAGTTAATCACCTTGCAAAGCTGAGCTCCAAATGCTGGAGAGGCCTTGTGAAGTCATTCTTTCCAGTCAGCATGTGATACATTGTAGCTCATTTCTTACTGTTTGGAATAGCAGAACAACTGGATGTGTTTAGCCCACTTTTCCAAGGAGCATCAGTACTGATCATAAGCTATACGCTGCAACACAGGAAATCACCAAAAGCACCACTCTCTTTAAGGGCAGAAATACAGTTTTGAACAAAAACAGATTAAACATTTGATCTTCCATTCACCCCCCCCCCCCAAAAAAACCCTCACACACTCTTGAATAAATATAAAATTATATATATATACATATTTATATATTCATCAACTCTGCTTTTTACACTCTCTGCTTTCCTTGATCACCTGAAAGAAAGCATGGACAGCTAAGTTGACAGGGTGGGCTTTACCTCTGCTGTCATTCAACAGCAATTACTTATTCGGTTTGTGGTGTTAATAGTGGGATGGGGCTGTCCAATAATAAATGAACTGGTAATTGAATCCATACATTTGCATTGATTAGCCTGGTAGCACTAATGAAAATTTCAGAATATAGAGATAAATGAATGTGTTGCCATCCAGCAGTGTTGGGGAGTAACGGAATACATGTACCGCCGTTACGTATTTAAAATACAAAATATGAGTAACTGTATTCCGTTACAGTTACCGTTTAAAAAGGTGGTATTCAGAATACAGTCACTTTGTTGAAATAAATGGATTACACTGCGGTACTTTCCTGTTTCATATTGTCGTGGGTCAGGACTGTTTGGGTTTTGTTTGACAGCTACGTTCTGTTGTTCCAGGCGGCAGCGTTACGGTTGCCATGGTTACAGGGCGACGCTCTCTCTCTCTCTCTCTCTCTCTGCGACTGTGTGTTTCCTGGGTGAGAGAGCGCCTTTTCGTTGTTGTTGTTGTTGTTGTTGTTGTTGTTGTTGTTGTGCTAAGCTAACAGGCAGAATGCTACAAGCATAGCTCTAAAGCAGGGGGTGCCCAATCCCGGTCCTCGAGAGCTACCGTCCTGCAGCTTTTAGATGCATCCTTGTTCCCACACACCTGAATCAAATGAATGGCTTGTTATCAGGCCTTTGCCAAACATGATGGCATGCTGAAGAGGTAATCAAACCATTTGATTCAGCTGTGTTGGAGTAGGGATGCATCTAAAAGCTGCAGGATAGTAGCTCTCGAGGACTGGGATTGGGCAGCCCTGCTCTAAAGAATGTAGCATCATGGGCAGTGTAGTCCGTGTTGCAGGGAGAATGGACTGCCATACACGTTATGTGTCTGTGAGCGCGAGGAGTGTCATGACCCTGTGCCTTCTCGGCTGACTCTGTATGGCTACAAGTGTTTTTGTTGTGCTGCATCTCTCTCTCTCCCCTCCCGCGCACTGCGCTCTACCGGGGCGGAGTCGTGACGGCTCCAGCCCCTGGCTCGGACACCTGCAAGCAATCATCTCACCCACTTCTTAAGGCGGCTGCTGAGAGTGCTTCCTCGCTGGATTATTGTGTAACACTCGTCAGTGTCATCACCTATCTGAGCCGTTTTTCGAGTTTCTGTCGTGCCACTACTTACCTGCCTTTCCTCTCTGTGCCAGAATTCTCGCCAGCCTGAGGACCGCCGTTGGTGAGCTAAAGCCGGAGTCCGAGCTACCTGAGCTTCAGTGGATTTTGTACCTAGCCCTCTTCTTCCCGTGCCTGTGTTCCCCGGAGACCCTCTTCCTGTGCCCCCTCACCCGTATATGTTCGCACCTGGTGTCTGTGTGTGTAAATAAATCACGAACTTAAGTGACGGTCTGCCTCCGAGTCCCTCCTGAGCCTGACAAGGAGGGAGAAAAAGGGGAGTGGAAAGGTACGAGTTGTCATCGAGGAAAAACGGGAGCTGGAAGCATGTAAATATAATAATAACCACTTCAGCCAAGAAGAGTGCCTTACGAGCCCAGTTGTAAGTTATTAAGACTCGACTGTACACCGTGTTCGTGTTTTCCTCCGAAAACAATAAGTTCCGTTGGAGCAGCCTTTCAACGGGTCTCTCTGTCTCTCGCAAGAAAAGTTGACCCACACAACAAAGTAAAGCTATTTTTCGGCTACGAGCCGACAGGGACCCCGCCGTATTAGTCAGAGGTCCCTTTACTACAGTTCGGAGTCGCGGACCTTCAGTAATAGTAATAAATCACACAGCAATAGTACATTCACGTTGTTGTAAAAAGCATGATAATATATTAAGTAATTCAAAGTATTCAGAATACGTTACTGTCATTGAGTAACGTAACGGAATACGTTACAGAATACATTTTGGGGCATGTATTCTGTATTCTGTAATGGAATACATTTTAAAAGTAACCTTTCCAACACTGCCATCCAGTTTGTGGAAGAGTGATTCCTGTGGTTGGTTACTTGTTGTTCCTAGAGTATTTGAAAGAGGAATGGGAGGCAGAGCATTCCGTTTTAAGGCCTGTCAGCAGACAGATGTTGTCTCCACTTTTAAAATTAGGTTTAAAACTTTCTATTTTGCTAAAGAATATAGTTAAGGCTGGATCAGGTGACCCTGAATTCTCCCTTAATTATGCTGCAATAGGTGTAGGCTGTTGGGGGATTCCCATGATGCATTGAGTGTTTCTTCTTCACTCACCTTTTTCACTCACTATGTGTTAATAGACCTCTCTGGATTGAATCTTTACTTATTATTAATCTCTGCCTCTCTTCCACAGCATGTCTTTTGTTTTGTCTTTTCCCCTTCAACCCAACTGGTGGTGGCAGATGGCCGCCACTCCCTGAGCCTGGTTCTGTCCAAGGTTTCTTCCTGTTATAAGGGAGTTTTTCCTTCCCATTGTCGAGAAAGTGCTTGATCATAGGGGGCCATATAATTGTTGGGGTATTATAGGATCTACCTTACAATATAAAGCACCTTGATGTGACTGTTGTTGTGATTTGGCACTATAGATAAAATGGAATTGAATTGAATTGATTTTAACTGAGTTCCCTTTATGAAGCCACATTTAGTTGATTTAACTGATTGGTGGACTGCAGTGATGTATCACAACGATCATCCTTGTTTGAGTTTGTTTTTAAACCAATTTACAAGCGGAGTTTTAAAAAGAATTAAATAGTTGAACTAGTCTGCACCCATGCTGGGACTAAAATGTAAATGAGCTGCTGATTTTGCATCATTGGCTGCCAAAGTTAGTAAAACTAGATAGATTGATAGATAGATAGATAGATCTTCTTTCCCTTGACACGTTGCCCTTACATTTTTTTTTTTTTTTTTTTTTTTTTTTAAATCTTTCAATTTCTGGCCGATCTGCTCATTAAAGCTTCTGTTCAATCCACCACTCTTTTTTTTTTTTTTTTTTTTTTTCTTTCTGACTTTCTGAGAGCAAATGTCAGACATAGAACATTCAAAGCTGTCAGTAGGGATGAGTGTGTGTGTGTGTGTGTGCGCGTGTTTCTATGTGTGTGTGCATGTGCACATGCCTCAGATATATTTTATGTCAATCTGTCAGCCTCTCACTTTATCAAGTAAAAATTTAATAAATAAAGAACATTTTTCCCAGCCAAGATCTCGCTACATTGAAGAAAAAAACATGTATTTACATAGTTAGAAATTGATGTTAATTCACCGTCTTGATGGCACTAAGATAGAGGATTGTTGGTAAAAAGAGGTGTTGAATCTTTCTACCATAAGAAGTGCAGTTTTATTTTTTTAAATAATAACTGGGATGTTTTGGGTTTTTTTTTTTTTTTTTTTTTTTTTTTTGCAGCATTTAACTTAATTTGACACCTTATAAATGACATTCAAGAATCGAATTCATTGTCTTTGAAATTCATAACTATTCAGGTCTCCTTCAGCTCCTGGCATATTTCTATGAACACATAAGATCCCAAAACACAGACAGCCATAGCTCACGACTGAAAATCTCATGTTAGGATCTCCCACTCTTATAGACAGTGCAAGTGGGCGTACATCAGTGTCATCTAATAGGCTTAATTTGCTGTTAACACCTCATTATGTAGAGGATTTGCCATGCTGCTTAAAAGACATACATAAGGAATTAAAGTCTGCATAAGTAAGCATGTGTGATAAGATCACTTTTTACCAAGAAATTACATTACTCGTATTTAAGTGCATGTTTCACTCACTGTTTATTTTCACTTGCTATTCAGTTAAGTTTAGGCAAAGTCAATAATTGGTCAGGTGGCGGGGTTTGTGTGTCCCAGGGACCACAGAGGCTATGTTGTTGGGGACTTTTTGTCTCCTGGTAGGGTCTCCCATGGTAAATTTGTCCTGGTTGAGTGACCAGACAATGAGCAATTCAAAAATCCCCATGAGCAGAAGATCCAGGGAATAGTTCACCCTGCCTGAGATGGGGTTACTGGGGACATGTCCTGGAGCCAGGCCTGAGCAGGGTGCCCAAAGGTGGGCATCTGGTGGCCGGACCTGAGTCCACGGGCAGGTACACTCAGGCACCATGGGGGTTGTGTGCAATGTGTGCTGGGATCTCAGGCGACTGAGACTAGTGATTGGGACATGGAATGTCACCTGTCTGGTGGAGAAGGAGCCTTGGTATGTGCGGTACTGGCTAGATACAGTCTGACTCACCTCACTGCACGGCTTGGGCTCTGGAACCAGTCTCCTTGCGAGGGGCTGGAGTTGCCCTTCTTATTATCCCCTCGGCTTGCTGCCTGTACGTTGGGGTTTTTACCAGTGGATAAGAGGGTTTGTTCCCTGCACCTTGGGGTCGGGAAATTGGTGGCTGTTCTAAAGTGGCTGTTGGTGTGGCGGTAAAAGATTATCTGTCTCTGCCTGTTAGCCTGTTTAAAAAAGCTAGAGGTTAAAAAATATATGACAGGGTGTATCGCATAAGACAGCTAAAAGCTGCATGTATTGAATACATGAAATTCATTGAATTGCACGGGAATAGATTGGTACTAGGTGAACGTTAAATGTCAAAACCAAGCTGCGCGTAAGAGGTAAGAGGGCAAACACTTGAACTAGAATTGTTGTTGGATCATTGGAGCAAGATGTAATATATATGTCATTGCATTTTCTTTCTTTCTAACCTTGGAACAAAGAAGCTTTGAATAAAATTTTAAGGTATAAATCTGACTTAAATCCAAAGGCATAAAAGTTTATATTAAAACCTCTATTTAACCAGTGGTTGAAAACCTGTAGCAAAACAGATGTATCTTGAGGTGGAAATTATGTCCAAACTACAAAATTCTGAATTTTTTAAAAAGAATCCAAGCAGCTAGAGGGACTTTTTTAATTAATAGCTCCAGGGAGACATGGAAATTATGACACATTTATTCAATTTTTAATTTTTTTTGTTATCTGCTATATTATTTTAACAGACTGCATTTTAATAGAAAAATGTTCATTTGTGCATGCATGCTTTATTTTTCCACAGATATGGCCCCAAAATCACGCCAGCTTGACTCATATCTAATGTCTATCATTTAATATACACTCAAAAAAATTAAATTGGATGGTTGTTACTTTTACAAAATTCAAACTTGTAATGTGAACAAAATAATTTCATGTTTCTGTGGTGAACGTAATTAAATCATGTAGGATCTGCATGAAATCCAGCAACTTAATTTATTCTTGTTGAGATGACATGATACAATCTAGTAAGAGTGGTTAGTTGCCTGTATTCACAAAATTCACAAGATCAGACAAGAGTTCAAACCACAGGAAAATCACTAGGGTTAGAAGAGACAGACAACCATACACACACTATTAGCTATTTATTTGGTTTAACCTGTAAAGGACAAAAACGTACAGAAAATTCTATATAAAGCCTTGTAATCATAGTTTCCCTTTTTTTTTTTTTTTTTTTTTTTTTTTTAACTCTATATTGACAGCTCGGTGGCACAGTGGTTAGCACTGTTGCCTCGCAGCAAGAAGGTCTTGGGTTCAAATCTGCAATCTGGCCAAGTTTGCAGTGGGTTCTTTCTGGGAACTCTGGTTTCTTGCCACAGTTAAAGTCATGCATAAATTAGGGTTAGGTTAATTGGTGTTTCTAAAATATCTGTGAATATGAGTGCAAATGGTTGTCTGTCTCTCTGTGATAGACTGGTGACCTGTCCAGTACCCTATCACATCTGGGATAGGCCTCAGTGTCACTGCAACCCTGGTAAAGATAAGAGGAGTGCAAGTTATTATAAATCCATTAACATTTTATGTTAACAAGACTCTAGACTTTGTTACACTTTGTTGAACACTCCAAAAATAAATAACTCTATAAATGAATGTAAAATAATCATGGAAAGGATTTCCACATTAATAAATGGCTTTCTATCACAATTAAGCATTTTTGTTGCACTAACGTAATTTGCATTGGTTGGATCAACTCAATTAAATTAAGTTGGACTCAACTGTAGTAAAACAGTTGATTCATTATTAATTAATCAAGTTAGTCCAACTCAAGTACATTAAGTTGGATTAACAGAATTGCTTAATGCTAAAATTAAGCAATTTAATTACGTGGAAATTCTTTCCATGATTTTTTTTTTTATGTTCATTCAAAGAGTTATTTTTTTGAGTGTACAAACTGATCCAATGCTAACCTGGATTTTTTTTCTTTCCTTCTAGGGCATCGAGCAGATTTGAATCATTGTCAGTGTGAAATGTGAAACTATCTAAACACTTTGACTCATTCTGGTAACCTGATTCTCTCTTTCACATTGGTTGTGGTTTAAAATTAGTAATAACACTCACTCACATACTTGTGTGGGGTCATCGTGGCTCAAGAGTTGGGAGTTCGCCTTGTAATTGGAAGGTTGCCGGTTCGAGCCCCGGCTTGGACAGTCTTGGTCGTTGTGTCCTTGGGCAAGACACTTCACCCGTTGCCTACTGGTGGTGGTCAGAGGGCCCGGTGGCGCCAGTGTTCGGCAGCCTCGCCTCTGTCAGTGCACCCCAGGGTGGCTGTGGCTACAATGTAGCTTGCCATCACCAGTGTGTGAATGTGTGTGTGAATGTATGGGTGGATGACTGGATATGTAAAGCGCTTTGGGGTCCTTAGGGACTAGTAAAGCGCTATATAAATACAGGCCATTTACCATTTAAGGATGTTGTACTTTTTTTTTTTTTTTATCAGCATTTCTCTTGAGCATATCAAGACAATCAATACTGTTTAGCTAGCCCTACCCACTAGCCACAAGTATGGTAGTTATTACAAATGATAATGGTCTAAGTGCTAGCTTGCATGTCATCTGCTAAAAAATCAATGATAGAATTGTAGCTGTTGCTGCACATTTCCACTCTCAGAAAAAAAGGAAGAAAAACAAAAACAAATTTTCAACAGCTTCTTTCTTTAAAGAAGTTCACCAGCATGTAGTGAACTAATAAGGTAATAGGGTAATGCAAAGGTAAGCTTTTTGAACAGATAAAACTCAGGTGTGGTTACTTTCTTTTTAATTTGCTTGCCTAATGTAATACACAAACAGGCATGTCTAATTATCATCCCTGCTGATAAAAAAAACCCAAAACATGGTCATTAATACTAAGAGTGACTTGATTCTGTTTGATCTGGAAATCTGGACAACACACACACACACACACACACACACACACTCTCTTACTTACTTATCTACATAGCCAAAAATCCATACAGTGATCAATTAATTAATCTCTGACTGACAGCCTTGATTGGAACCTTAATGTAATCAATAAGAGCTGGAGAAATATGCGATGCACACATACTTGTGCACACACTCTCTAATTGCATACCTTTGTATAATACGGTGGTCTGCAGATAGTGTGTCATAGATAAGGGAAATTTAGCAAGAAGACGAACCAGCTTCAGATAGGCTGCTATAGAAGAGCTGACTAACTCACTCCAGGCTGATCGAATTATCCACAAAACCAGACTTCACAGGTAATCCAAGGGCACTGTCCTAGATACAGTAAATAGAACACACAGAGTAAAATACAGACGGTAATGTCAGGTCATAGCAGTTTAACTGAAGAACATGTTGTAGTGCCCTATCTATGATAAAAGAAGAAAAAGAAAAGTTAAGGTAAAAAAACCCCAACATGGTTTTAGTTTTCAAATTATTGTCTGACTGTCTCCAATCAGCTGTACCTCTGACATACATATTAATAATAATATTATTAATAATATTATAATATTTAAAAAAAATAATAAACCTGTGTTATCACACATATGACTTTTTGCTTTGCTTGCATTAATTTCTATTGACATGCAATTTATTTTCTTTTTACTCTAAAAATAAGCATTGGCAAGAAAAAAGCCATTCCTCACACCAATTCCTGTCCACCACATTATCCAGAGATAATTTCACACTTGCAAATTCTTATTTGTTGTGGGTTACAACCCCAATTTGATCAAGGGAGGGTAGGGAGAATATCAGGGGTCAAGCAGGTCAGTCTTCTTTGTTATGACTTCAAACCTATGTGCATGTGTTTAGGACTAATGACTAAAATGTGGCTTTACACTGCCAAGAATACAATAGGGATTTAAACTAAATAGCATACAAAAAGGATTATTCTGAGTGTAAATAGGTAGCAAGACTAGCCAAAGGATCCAGAAGTGCAGCTCTTCAGCGTTTATCTATCATGAGTAGATGGCAATTGACTGCAGGTGCCCTGCTTCAGCCAAGAGCGTGAGGGAACGAAGGGCTACAGCTGAGGCCCACAAAGCCCATGCAGTGTTACTAGCAGCAGGTAGAAATTTAATCAAACAAACTCTGACACAATGCCCTGAGGCAAATGCTAGACAAAGTTGGTGAACGTGGTATTTAATTTATTTATTTATTTTTTTGGCTTCCATGTCTCGTGTGGATTCAGAAATTTAAAGTTCTAAATGTGCATCCAATTTAAATTTCTGAACAGTGTGATAGGATTCCCAAGCAATGATTCTCCAAAAGGCCACAAGGAATGAATCATGGTAAATCAATGCTTGCAGCCCTTTTGACACTCTTTGGATTTCAGTGTTGAAAACTTTTCTACAAGGATCCAGTTTGGGTCACAGAAGCACATTCTTCACTAGCTTTTTGCAAAGGCTCTTTGTTTTGCTTGCAGCTCAGTGAAAAATCAATAATATCTACAGCACACTTAGACAAACTCATATATATAAGATGAGCACTCCTTGATGTTTTTGTAAGTATTTTATCTACCATCCCAACCTATGATTGTGCGCCTGGTGGTATATTATTGTCCCCAGAGTTTGTGGTTTCATGTGATGCCCATGCAGGACACCAGATCTCTACCAGCTTCAGGTTAATAACTTTTTCTCAACCATCTGGAAAGCCTCAGGAGGAACAGTTTTCCCTCTTTTCTCTTGTCATAACAGAAGTCATTGTCTCAGGGTGACAGCCATGCTGTCGTTTTGACAAGCGTCACAGGCAACAATGTAATGAGACGTGAAGGGAGAGCAGAAATGTTTGGCACAAATGTTTGGAACTCAAACAATATCAATCACAGTCAGCTTCTCATGTCTGCCCGTGTTTCTCTTTGTGCGGGGATTTGTGTGTCTGTTACACAGCTGCTACATCTCCCAGGGATAAATCCCAGGATGGCTAATCAGATGCAATGCTGAGGAGGAAAGAGGAATGCACAGTGGAAATGATTTCTCTATCCCTTGCTGGTCAAGGAGTGTTTGGGTAAATTCATACAGTGTGCACAGGGATTTGGGATCTGCAACAATTTCCTCAGCTGAGGTGACAAGAAACAATTGTTTATAACAAAACTATTTGTTAGATTCTTCAGATTTATTTATAAAGTAGCAAACCTAGTCTGTTAAGCACATTTATAGGCACCACTGTGGTTTTTAAAGTTGACACTAGTTTTAAAAGGTTATATCAGATGTTATGTTCTTTGGTTTGTGGCCAAGCAGATATAAACCATTAATAAAATGAAAGCCAGGCACAGCCTCGCAGAAAACAAAATCTCAGCTCACATTCTGATCTACAGTCGCACTACTCCTATAGGCGTGTGATATGTATATTCTCTTTTTTTTTGTTACTTCTTGAAAAGTGGAGAAAAACACATTTATTTCCAAATACATTAAAATAATATTCATTTTCCTGTTGCCTGGATACATACTCAACATAAAAGTCCATGTAACTATTGTTGCATTACAGTTTTTTCTGATTGCTTAAGCACATTTTTTGTAACTATTGGCTAATTTTGCAAAACTCTTCACACAAATAAGAAAACCTGTCACCCAATAATCAAAACATTGTAGTTCTCTTGCAAAAGCGAACACAGCTAGATTAACTCTTCACACCTTCGTAAAAATGGTGTTTCCATATCAAACAGTACACACAAGCCATCATCTACTAAGCACACAATGCGCCAACTGCACACTGATGGTATGAATATAAAACACATCTGGCTTTTGCTTTCTCTGTGCACAAGGTAGGCTATGTCAGTTTGAGCTACTTCTGTCATAGATCCATAAGCATAGAGGGATCCAAACTTCAAGTACTGGTGTTTATTCAAACACATCAAAACAAACACAAGTGTTTATTTCCAAGTATAGGATTATTTGCAATCGCCATAATGACTATATGGGTTACTTGGTCTGCAGTGAACATGCTTCCTCTGCCCCAGCATCTGGTCATCTAGCAATTCTGTAAAGTAACAATTTCAGTATTTTTACATCAATGGTATTGGTGTGTTTCTCATTGGCATACGGCAGTGCTACAAATCTTTGTGCAAAGTGACTGTACTAACCGATTCTCATTTCAAGATGTCCTTATGGTACTTGCTACAGTGTAGCGGCTCAGTTTAGGCTGGACCCGTTGGCCAGCTACCCTCAGGGTCATTCCACGCTTGATGACATGGTCCACTATTGTAGCTCTGATGTCATCAGCAATTCTATTTCTTACTCTTCCTACCCTTCCTCTCCCCCCTCCTCATCTTCCTCTCCCCCCTCCTCGTCTTCCTCTTGCTCCTCCTTGTCCTTGTCGTCCTCTTCATCCTACTTCTTCACCTCCACGTCCTCTTCCTCGGCCTCCTCTACTTCTCACTCTTTCTGCTCGCTCCATTGTACTCCGCACACACAGCTTACCTGTATTATAGTGCTTAGGCTGATTGCAAAGTGAACGAATTATCTAAGAAAGTTTTGACATGTGAAAGTGTGCCAGACAGTTGGCAAATTAGTGTTAATGATAGCCATACATGTGTATACTTTTGCTAGGAGTGTGTTGGAAATTTGGTAATTGAGTGTTGTGCAGTGAATTGTGCCTACAGTTTTGCAAAGTGTGTGTTACAAAATTGCAAACTGAGTGCAAAGCAGTTTTTGTGCTTTTAGTTTTGCAAACTCAGTGAGTGGTTTTGCTATAAGTCTGAATAGTTTTAGAGATTGTGCTACAGGAATCACAGTTAGGGTTTAAGCATTCAGAAAAAACTGTAATTAACAACACTACATTTATATAACCTGCAAAAGTGATGGCAAATTCACTGAAATTCTAAAATTCAATAACTTCTCAATTGCAGGTGCTCAAGGACTGATTATTATCATTTGGTTATTTTACCGCAGGTTTGTTAATCTATGCAATACAACCTCAATGTTAATAGTTTGTGTGTGTGTGTGTTGGGGTGGGGGGGTAGCTTCAGTTAATCAATCTTACAATCATATTCCAACACGACAGACATACAATTGTCATTTAACCTTCATGATGTTTTTGATCCCATAAATCTCAGTTTATGTGTCTGTCATATTCAAAATCACATATACTAACATGTAACTGAAAGTGGGAAATCATCTTGAAACAAGATGATTTTTTGCTAAATCATAAATAATCTTTGTATCCCAGCTTTGTCTGTCTTATAAAGATGTGTATCCAAACGAATAGTGATCATTTTATTTATTTATAGTTTATAATTTACACACTGTTATATTTCCATGATGCATGCAACACACAATAAACAATGACGAAGCTGACAGCATTTTTAAAATATCTTCTAAAGATACTGCAACAGTGCTGCTTTTGGCTGCAACAATCTGATACTGTTACAGCCCTAGTGCTTGCATGGTCGGGTACATGCACATCCATTCATCTCCATGCAAATATGCCTCACAACTGAATTCATTAAACAGCACCAGGCTGAACGAACCTCTGGCAGCAATAAAGGCCGTGTCTTTCAAAGAAATCCATGTCTACAAGCAATAGTCCAAGATGGCCCACTGCCAAATTGATGGGCACGTCAAGAAAAAAATCAAAGATCCACATCAGTTTGAGTTTCATTGTGCTCCAAGTATTGATCAGCGATAACCCTGTTCACCTTAATGCTCATGGTCTTTAGGAAAGTCACAGTCTGTGTCTCTGTAGAGGACTGATCGAATCCAGTGCACAGGACAGCCATAAACACCCAGATTCACTACATTCATACGGGAAAACTCTGAATTTTCACTGGAATAACAGCACAAAGCCATTTGTTGCGTTTAGATAATGTTACAACTAGTGTTGACTATGTTTTTTCCCCATTTACTCATCTGACCACCAGCTACAGTTCCCTTGTGTTGAATAGTTGAGAAGGCGTGCTTAAAGAAGACAAGATGTTGATTGGTGAAAGGTGTTGTTGATCTGAGAAGAAACACAATCTCTTTTAACAATCCTCTGCTCTGTGCCCCAGGTTTTCACTTTTGCTTGTCTGCTTTTTAAAATAGTGATGCTGAATCTCCCTCTGCATTTCAATTGAAAGCCTCTACAATTTCCACAACAACAACAACAACCCCTTGTTGGCTTTTATGTATTGCAAATAGTTGTTATAATGCACATCTCCACTCTACTGGAGTGAAACACACAACAGAAGTAACTGGTGCTGCTACAATTATGTTTGGAATGGAAAAACATCACCAAATGGCGAAATGGATGTTTGAGAGGTATTTATTATGCCTTATTATGCAGGGCCATGCAATGAACGTTTATTAACTCATGGAGTATTGAGCCAGCTGAAGTGGAAAGAGCAGAGCAGCGTGGTGCTGGGGTCACATGTGTGTCCAGCAATTACACACAAAATGGTTCAGCTGTCTCTAACACACACGGGTGATAAAATGCCCTAAGAAATGATGTCAGAAAAACGTAGCATGGAAACAGTGGCAGCTCTGACTTTACTGTAGATACAGTGGCTTGCAAAAGTATTCGGCCCCCTTGAAGTTTTCCACATTTTGTCACATTACAGCCCCAAACATGAATCAATTTTATTGGAATTCCATGTGAAAGACCAATACAAAGTGGTGTGGTGTACACGTGAGAAGCGGAACGAAAATCATACATGATTCCAAACATTTTTTACAAATAAACAACTGAAAAGTGGCGTGTGCGTAATTATTCAGCCCCCTGAGTCAATACTTTATAGAACCACCTTTTGCTGCAATTACAGCTGCCAGTCTGTTAGGGTATGTCTCTACCAGCTTTAAACATCTAGAGACTGAAATTCTTGCCCAGTCTTCTTTGCAAAACAGCTCCAGCTCAGTCAGATTAGATGGACAGCGTTTGTGAACAGCAGTTTTCAGATCTTGCTTTCCTCTTTCTTAGAGCACATCCTGTTTGATGTTGTAAGCAGACTTGTTTCACTGAGGGTTTTTTTTTCTGTTTTGTTTTGTTCTTTTGGTCACAGTTACACACAGCTATAGACATTCACACCTGGAGGCAGCTTAGTACAACCACAGTGTGATCTGTCATCTGAGTAGCTCCACTGGAGCAGTAGGGGATTAAGGACCTTGCTTAAGAACAACACAGTGGTTGACCTCGAGGAAGGGAGGAGGCTTTTATTAACTGTTCTCACCCAGTTTTTTCTTGCTGGTCCAGGGGTTATAGCAATACAGTGGGGCAAAAAAGTATTTAGTCAGCCACCGATTGTGCAAGTTCCCCCACTTAAAATGATGACAGAGGTCAGTAATTTGCACCAGAGGTACACTTCAACTGTGAGAGACAGAATGTGAAAAAAAAATCCATGAATCCACATGGTAGGATTTGTAAAGAATTTATTCGTAAATTAGGGTGGAAAATAAGTATTTGGTCACCTCAAACAAGGAAAATCTCTGGCTCTCACAGACCTGTAACGTCTTCTGTAAGAAGCTTTTCTGTCCCCCACTCGTTACCTGTATGAATGGCACCTGTTTGAACTCATCGTCTGTATAAAAGACACCTGTCCACAGCCTCAAACAGTCAGACTCCAAACTCCGCCATGGCCAAGATCAAAGAGCTTTCGATGGACACCAGGAAAAGTATTGTAGACCTGCACCAGACTGGGAAGAGTGAATCTACAATAGGCAAGCAGCTTGGTGTGAAAAAATCAACTGTGGGAGCAATCATCAGAAAATGGAAGACATACAAGACCACTGATAATCTCCCTCGATCTGGGGCTCCACGCAAGATCTCATCCCGTGGGGTCAAAATGATCATGAGAACGGTGAGCAAAGATCCCAGAACCACACGGGGGGACCTGGTGAATGACCTGCAGAGAGCTGGGACCAAAGTAACAAAGGTCACCATCAGTAACACACTACAACGGCAGGGAATCAAATCCCGCAGTGCCAGACGTGTTCCGCTGCTGAAGCCAGTGCATGTCCAGGCCCGTCTGAAGTTTGCCAGAGAGCACATGGATGATACAGCAGAGGATTGGGAGAATGTCATGTGGTCAGATGAAACCAAAGTAGAACTTTTTGGTATAAACTCAACTCGTCGTGTTTGGAGGAAGAAGAATACTGAGTTGCATCCCAAGAACACCATACCTACTGTGAAGCATGGGGGTGGAAACATCATGCTATGGGGCTGTTTTTCTGCCAAGGGGACAGGACGACTGATCCATGTTAAGGACAGAATGAATGGGGCCATGTATCGTGAGATTTTGAGCCAAAACCTCCTTCCATCAGTGAGAACTTTGAAGATGAAACGAGGCTGGGTCTTCCAACATGACAATGATCCAAAACACACCGCCCGGGCAACAAAGGAGTGGCTCCGTAAGAAGCATTTGAAAGTCCTGGAGTGGCCTAGCCAGTCTCCAGACCTCAACCCCATAGAAAATCTGTGGCGGGAGTTGAAAGTCCGTGTTGCTCGGCGACAGCCCCAAAACATCACTGCTCTCGAGAAGATCTGCATGGAGGAATGGGCCAAAATACCAGCTACTGTGTGTGCAAACCTGGTAAAGACCTATAGTAAACGTTTGACCTCTGTTATTGCCAACAAAGGTTATGTTACAAAGTATTGAGTTGTATTTTTGTTATTGACCAAATACTTATTTTCCACCCTGATTTACGAATAAATTCTTTACACATCCTACCATGTAAATTCATGGATTTTTTTTTTTTCACATTCTGTCTCTCACAGTTGAAGTGTACCTCTGGTGCAAATTACTGACCTCTGTCATCCTTTTATGTGGGGGAACTTGCACAATCGGTGGCTGACTAAATACTTTTTTGCCCCACTGTACATCTAGCATCTGTATAATATGAGAACATCTGGTCCTTGAAGAATTAAAGTGAGATCTGTGTGTACAGTCTGTCAAAACCCATTATTTTGTGGGTGTTGGGGCATGTTGTTTCAGGGTGTGATCTGTCACTTTCTAGTGTGTGACCTTCACTTACAGACACAGTCATTGATTGCAGGGTTTCTACTCAGGTGACCTAAGCAGCTTCTTTTTGATGATGGTGTAGTTTTGCTGGTTTGATGAGACAATAACCTCGGACACGTGAGATTCTCTTTCTAACAACCATATGTCTGATCGCCTGCTGTGGCAGTCACTAGCTCTAAAGCCGTGTCTGCTCTCTGTATGTATAAAAGGGACAGCGAGCATGTCTCAACTGAGTCACTTGACGAGGATTAGATATTGTCATCTTTTATCAGCAGTGATTTCTTTGCCAAGCTCTGACAGTCTCTAAGGGGTTGCCATTTTGCAACTCCTTTTCTCTTGAGTGTGTAGAGAGAACACACACACAAATGGATTCTGCATAGTTTTATCTCCGATCTTGAATTTTCAGGTATTAAATCCAAAGCAGATTTTGATCAGCTTGTAGATAACCTTTCCGTAAGTAGTAGTAAATTGATCTGTCTCATTCGTCAGGGGAAACCAGGATTCCACTGAGAAAAAAAAACTATGACAGATATAAAAGATACATATTAATTAACCATGTCAAAAAGATGCACTTGAAGGATAATCATTTTACTGTACACTAAGTCACCTTGTGTATAAATGTCTTGTTCCATTAGAAGCATATAGACGTTGATTATTGTGCCAACACACTTTTGCAGGGAATTTGCATTTTAGTTGTTGAGCTGTAACATAAAGAAACAGATTAGATGTGATGATGCCGAGCAATGGGGGAAGCGAGGTCTGCAGCAGAGGTAATCTAATTCCCAGAGGCTTCACTGGGAGGGCGAACAGTCAGGCATGGGATGGGGGAAAGAAAACATTTGATAGCGCATCACTAAGCCAAAAGTATTAGAGTGACAGTCTCGAACAACAGAATATAAATATACAGTGCAATTTAAAGTACATCCACATTTAGTTTGTATGTGATAAATTGAGACAACGGCATGAGACATTTTCACATAAAGACACAATGACATATTCAAATGGATTGAAGAAGCAGTACCAGCAACCTGGGGCCTTCTTAGAAATTGACTTTGCATATTATCCTCGTGCTTATGTGGATTTTCTCTAGGTGCTTTCGCTCCTTTCCACAGATTAATGACTCAGACGTTTTGCAGGCTGGATTAATTTGTGACTACCAGTAGGTGGGATTGTTATTGTGAATGGATGTCTTTCTTATTGTGTCAACCACATGAACGTAGGTGGTAATGTTATTGTGAATGCATGTCTTTTTCTTCACGTAAGCCCTGTGACTGATTGGCACCCTATCCAAGGTCTACCCTGCCTCTGCCAACTGTCACCTGGGATAAACTCTCTTCCTTTGCAATAGACGACTATAGCTAATAAATAGATGATAAATTATGCCCCCCAAAAACCCATAGCTGCTGTAACTTTTCCGTAATGCAATTTTCCAACATCGTCTGCTCTTTTATGAACTAGCACTATAAGAAAAAAGCTAATAAAGCATGGTTCCCTGAACCATATATCATCATAACTGTTAAAATAGTACCAACAGTACCTATAATGTGCACTTTATAGCTGACCCTACTGTATTTCTCTTCTAATGCATTGTATTTTATGAGGATAGCTAAAAGTTCAAGAAAAGTCCAATTTATTACTGACGATGTGACTTTGCATTATCTTTAGATCGGCTCAGCATTGTAATCAAACATCCATCCATCCATCCATTTTCTTCTACTTATTCAAAGTCAGCTCTGTGCAGCAGGCTAAGCATGGTAATCTAGACTTTCCATTCCTGGAAATACTTTTCATTTTCTCCCTTAGGGTATCCCGAGGCATTGCCTGGCCAGACAAGATACACTGAACAAAAATATAAACGCAACACTTTTGTTTTTGCTCCCATTCCCCATGGGATGGACGTAGAGACCTAAAATTCATTCCAGATACACAATATAACCATCCCTCCCAAACAGTGGTCACAAATCAGTCCAAATGTGTGGTAGTGGGCACATCTGCTATATTGAGATAATCCATCCCACCTCACAGGTGTGCCACATCAGGATGCTGATCTGACATCATGAGTAGTGCACAGGTGTACCTCAGACTGCCCACAACAAAAAGCCACCCTGGAATGTGCAGTTTTTTGCGCTATTGGGGGTCTGGGGACCCAGAACCGGTCAGTATCTGGTGTGACCACCATTTGCCTCATGCAGTGCAACACATCGTCGCATGGAGTCTATCAGATTGTCAATTGTGGCCTGTGGAATGTTGGTCCACTCCACTTCAATGGCTGTGCGAGGTTGTTGGATATTCGTGGGAACTGGTACACGCTGTCGTATACGCCGGTCAAGCACATCCCGAACATGCTCAATGGGTGACATGTCCGGTGAGTGTGCTGGCCATGCAAGAACTGGGACATTCTCAGCTGCCATCTGCCCTGAACAATGTGAACCATGATTCATCCGTGAAGCGCACACCTCTCCAACGTGCCAGACGCCATCGAATGTGAGCATTTGCCCACACAAGTCTGTTACGGCGACGAGCTGGAGTCAGGTCAAGACCCCGATGAGGACGACGGGCATGCAGTTGAGCATCCCTGAGACGGTTTCTGACAGTTTGTGCAGAAATTGTTTGGTTGTGCAAACCAATTGTTCCAGCAGCTGTCTGGGTGGCTGGTCTCAGACGATCTTGGAGGTGAACCTGCTGGATGTGGAGGTCCTGGGCTGGTGTGGTTACACGAGGTCTGCGGTTGTGAGGCCGGTTGGATGTGCTGCCATATTCTCGGAAACGCCTGTGGAGACGGCTTATGGTTGAGAAATGAACATTCAATGCACGGGCGACAGATCTGGTTGACATTCCTGCTGTCAGCATGCCAATTGCACGCTCCCTCATTGCTTGTGGCATCTGTGGCATTTTGCTGTGAGACAAAACTGCACATTCCAGGGTGGCCTTTTGTTGTGGGCAGTCTGAGGTACACCTGTGCACTACTCATGATGTCAGATCAGCATCCTGATGTGGCACACCTGTGAGGTGGGATGGATTATTTCAATATAACAGATGTGCCCACTACCACACATTTGGACTGATTTGTGACCACTGTTTGGGAGGGATGGTTATATTGTGTATCTGGAATGAATTTTAGGTCTCTACGTCCATCCCATGGGGAATGGGAGCAAAAACAAAAGTGTTGCGTTTATATTTTTGTTCAGTGTATGTTTATATTTATGTATTGCTGCCATATTTGATCCCAAAAAGCATTCTGAATCATACTCTTCTTATTTCGGTGTGTGTGTATTTCTTTTTTTGCAAATTTATTTGTGTAGTTTTACATTCTTGGATGAAAGCTTAAAGCATGTTTTGTGTGTGTGGTCATTTTGTGTGCATCCTAAAAACAATCTCAGATCCAGTATGTATAGTGGAATCACAACTGCTCAAAAAGTTTTTGCTATATGTTAAAACCAAAGACAGTGACAAAATACATGTATGTGCACAACTTACTATTATTATTATTATTATTATAAAGTTATTAAAGTCAGTACATGAAATTTAATTCCTTGAAGATATCCGCTGCTCTGCTAGCCTGAAGTTACCCCGCAACATGTACATCCACATTGTTTTTCATGTTTCCACATTTTTGTCCATGTGTCGATATACATACTTGGCAGTGTCTGCAGCCGTGTGTGTACAGTGTCTATTGTTTTAAAAAACTAGCCTTCAAAAGAATTGGAAAATTTTGAGAAAAAAGCAGCTAAGCTTGAATAACATTATGACCATATTGTCTGAAGGTAAATATGAGTGCATTACCTGAGAATTATGTGACATCTGACAGTTTTCACATATGATTGGGGGTATGTTATATTTCTGCATGTAGAACAATTTTTGAATATTGCTGTAATTATGAATGACTCTAAATATTGTAATAGTGCATTTCAATAAATGATTTTATTTTATTTGTTGTTTTATTTTTTCAGCAGTACATTTAAAGTAGGAAAATAAAAAATACTATGTACAAATGCTACAATTATTAACTTTACTTTTAGGATTTTCTTTTTTTTTTCTATGTTAAAAATATCAATACCAGAGCCTGGTTATTTTTCAATTTTAACTATGTAATTTTTTCCAAGTTTTTTTTTTTTGTTGTTGTTGTTGATAAGGTTACAGAGAATACAGAGAAATTCATTAATAATCCTTCTTATGCATAATCTAAAAATAGCCTGATCTAGTTAATTCTCAGTTTTACTCTTTCAGTCTCAGTTCCTTTTTTTTCTTTCTTTTCCCTGCTTTTATTACAAACGTTTCATTCTCGGTCACCTCCTACTGAGTTTTTTTTCTTTTTGTCTGTCTTTTCACCTTTGCCTCCTGTCTGTCTCTTTCTCCATCTGACGTGTATGTTCTTGAGAACCATGTCAGCTTGAATTGGTCATTATCTGCTTTTATCCCTCAAGGGCAGGTATTCAGGTTTCCTGTAGTTATGTCAGTGTGTGGTTGTGTGTGTGTGTTGTGATAGAGAGAATGAGCGTGAGAGAGGGAGACATGTCTGCTTCAATAATTCAAGGGATTGTTGTACTGTGTTGTGAGTGTCTATGGGAAGAGAGAAAGAGAAGGACAAGGGGGATTGAGAGCAAGAGAGAGGTCTGGAGGGGCAAAAAAGAGCAGCACAAAAAGATGAGTTTGACAGAAAGACATGCCAAATATGATCACTGTAATCTTTAGTTCTAAATTACCCTAAGGTTTGTTACTACCTAATGGAGTGTTAATAGTGGGGTAAAAGTGTGATGATGACAGTTTTGTGCATGTTTTACTGTTACAGCCTGTCAAATTTTTATTCTTGTAATCTCTCCTAAATTGCGTTAACCAGGCACAAAGATTTTGACCACAGAGCACAGAGTTATGAATGTGTGTCACAATTGAATGTAGCAATGTCTGTTGGGCTGCACTAATCATACTGTAGCTAGAGACAAACGTAACAAGCTGGGTGCCAAAAGGTTTGCTGCTCCAATCCCCAGCAAACTGAGCCCTAGACTACAGCACATAGACACAAACAACAGCAAAAAGACTCTCAGTTCCATCTTATACTCAATGGATATCTAGCCAGCCAAAAAAAAAATTGTGTCCTTGATGAAAAGGCTTTTGTTCAGCAAGGAGAATCTTTCATTTTTAGGCCAACACAAGGAATTCAGCTGCACTCATCTCCAGTTACTCCAACTCAGAAAAGAAATCTCGTGGTCTTAGCTTCTCCACTGTGTCTTGCTCTTCACTGTGGTTGTTTCCATCTTCAGTAACACCATTCCATGACTGAGCAGTAGGTCCCACTTTTGCATCACACTTACCTGCTGTGCTGTTTTCCAGCTATTGTGACATTTTTTAATATTTCTAGAAGCATAGGCAGTTTTACAAAAGGGATGATCTCCTAATTGAGCACACTTGTACTCAATTATCAATCAATCTAACACTTCCCACTGTGCAAAGTTGGAGGGATGTCTTTTATATGCTTGTCTTTAAGTAGCAAATGATTTTATATAAATTCTCTTAACTCTAAAGCTTAGTGATGAAAAAAATTTATCCTTTACTTCTTTTAAGTAGAGTGCTGTACAGTTATAGCACTCGATGCAAAAACTCATATTTCCACAGCTTTGAAGACCGTGCTGGCTTTAAAGCGCCTGTTAAAGACAAAGGAATCCAATGATTCTATCAATGCAACGATATAACAGAAGAATATATATTATGCCATTTTTAGTAAGATTTTTGTAGGTGCACATTCAGCTCATCAGTTAATTCATAATGTTTAAGTCTGGTTTTTGGGACAATCACAACATCAGCACAGTATCATAGGAATCATTCAGTCAGTCATCATGAGTCAGTAATCCATCACTACTGGTTCTGTTTTTCATAAAGTTCTATTTAAACAGAGTGATGGATCATATCATCCAGTTATGTTATGATGTTATGAATCCCATAAAATCATTTATGGCATGCCTTATGGATAAGCTTTGTATACACACACACACACACACACACACACACACACACACACACACACACACACACACACGTACACACACACGTACACACACGTGTGTGTGTGTGTGTGTGTGTGTGTGCTGTCAGCTTTAACCGCATTAATGCCGCAAATCTTTGTTAGTGAGTTAGCGTGGATCACCTCGTGCGTGGGGTCAAGGCATTAGTGCCGTCCAGCCCCACACATGCGGCAATCTGCGCTAAATCTCTTGGCGATAAAGACCCCTGCATTTTTTTTCAAAACGTGTTTTAGATAATATTATATGGAAGTGGAAAAAACTTCTTGCTGCTTGACCAATATAAAACTGAATTTTTAGTAAAAGAAGTAATAGGGTGTAAAGCATAGGGTTAGATATTGATCATAAAATTGAATTCTCTTGGGCATATTCCAAGCCATCAAGCGAGAAACCTAGGAGGGATCTTTGGCTCAGATTTTAACTTTAGCGCTCATGTGGGGTCTGTAACTAAATCCACCTTTTATCACTTTAAAAATACAAAAAACTGGCACATACTTTTATATCTAGTGCTTTTATATCTAGTAGGCTCAACTACTGCAGTGCTCCACTATGTGGTCTACCACTTCAATTGATTCAAAATGCTACAGAATGTGACTAGAGCCAGAAGAAGAAAATACATTACAATTGTTTTAAAGCCACCATGCTGAATTCCTGTCAGCTTACATATAGAATTTATAATAATTTGACTTGTTTTAAAAGCACTTTATAGTGTTGCTCCACTATGCCTCCCATGCTTACAGTGTAGCAATCAGCACAGCCCCTGAGGTTATCTGGACAAAAGCCTTTGGCGAGATCATTTTTAGCTTTTATAATGCCTTCGGCCACTGGACCAGTGTGGTGAAGGACTAAAAAACTGCTGGAAGTGAAGTACCTTGTCAACCTGGTTTTTGATGGAGTGTGCCAAAGACATTGCACACTTTATTTTTATTTACTTTTTTCATTCTATCCAAGTTTGACTATTCATTTTTTTCTAATTTGCGTCATGTATTATTTTAATGTCATTGTAATTTTAATTTAGATTTTATTAGTGATTATTGTTGATATTAATTACTTCTAATTATTGGCTATGGCCAATAGAGAATATGGGCCTATGGGCTGTATTGCCCATAGGCTGTTTTAAATGTGAAATTATTTATATATGATTTCTTGTCCTTTCAGTTTGTTTTAACTTCCTTATCATTGTATGCTATTTGTTTAGTCTTATAACATTTTCCTCTGCATTTTAATTATCTTTGCTTCCCTTTCTGTAAAAGTCACCACACACCAGTGTTGGTGTACTCCCAGTGCTGGTACCAAGCCTGGATAAGAAGGAAGTTTGCATCAGGATGGGCATATGATGTAATATCTGTGCCAAATCAAACATGTTGATCCATTCTCTGTGGTGACTCCTTGGGAAATAAGGGAGCTGCTGAAAGTACCTTCGAAGTATTGTTGATCAGTATATCTAAAATACCATCCTCAAGCCAGTTCCTGCATGTCCTTGTCCATGTACCCTGAAGTGTTTCTTACCCAGTGTTTCTTGAAAAATTACACACTGTAAACCTTTCACAGTTCTCTGACTCCTTACACACAGTGGTAATGGAAATGATGCCATTTTTTACATTACTATATCCAGGTGTCTTGGCTATAGTAACTAATTGGCAGCTAAACATTAAAACGTTAAACTATTCTTAGCTACACAAAAAGCCTGGAAACTACACCATATATCCACAACAATTCTCATCTCAGGGCACACCTGGATATTTTCTGTGCTTGAAATGTCTGCCTCCTTGGATTGCTATGATTTTCACTTTTAAATTCTTTCACTGTGGGATAATTGAGACGGTGATAGATAAATAGTACATGATTTCAGATGAGTTAAGAGTCTGACTTAACTGAAGGTGTCAAACAAAGATTATACAGCAATTTATTACTACTATTTTTCCCAAAATATTTTACAACATGCTTCAGAAGATTCCCTATACAGTACATGTATTTTTGCTGCAATTTGTGAATGTGTAACTTTAACCCTCTCCAGGCAGACATTGCAGTTTTGCAACAGTTAAGAACTAACAACCTGATTACCCCACATACATATTTTATGAGGTTTTTTTTACTCAGAAGTACCACTGCAGGACTTGGTTGTGCATTAGCAACAAAAAACTTAATTGGGCCTGAGAGGGTTAATATGTGTGTGTGGAATGTATTATCAGTGGCTTCTCAGCTAGTCAAATGCATTTTCGGCGCTCATTGCTTTGTAATGTTGTTGCTTTTCTTTAAAGTATTTGTGAAATATTAAAAATATTTGAAATTCAGTTCAATCCATCCTTTGATCTTCTGCTGCTTGTCCAGGTTGAGAGTTGCTGGTGTAGCAGTCTAAGCAGAGATGCCCATGCTGCTCTCTCCCTCACCTCTGTCAGCTCTTCGTGGGGAAAACACTGAGGCATTCCCAAGCCATCTGAGGCTACGTCCACACGTACACAGGTATTTTTGAAAACGGAGATTTTCCGTTTTCGTTTCCAGTTGGGGCATCCCACCCAGAGCAGACACTGAGAACCATGGCCTCGGCCTTGAGATACTAATTCTCATTCCCCCCACTTCACACTTGGCTGCAAACTATGCCAGTGCAAACTGGAGGTCATTACTGGCACTTAAATGAGAATGCCTTATACAATTTGAAAATGAAATGCTTATTTGATCATGTAATTTTCAGGATGTTATCAAAATTGCAAAAATACAACAGTTAATGTTGCATTATGTTGTAGTCACAATCATCTAGGCCAATTTAATTTGTTTTGTTGAAAATGTTGCCTTCAGTGTGTTGTATGCGATTTATAATTGTAATTCTGTGGCTTACTAAAGTTTAGAAGCTGAAATATTCCAACACCATGGACAGCTGCTTGGTGTTGGAATGTTGTTTTTTGGCTGCTCCGACCGAAGAAAGCTAATGATGTTTCCCTTGCACTGCACATGCACAAGACCACCTTTTCCCCCTGAGCTGATGTGGTTAAATAAAAAAAACACAAACAAAAAACTGACTGATTTGAATTTAAAAAGATATTGTGTGATAAATTGTAAACTTATTGTTAAAAACCATTTAATTCCATTTAATCTTGTTATTTAAGCAATCGAGGTATTATTTGTATAATTTATAGAAATGTGTCGTGTGCTTCAATTAAATGCTTCTTTCACTTTATCGTGTCTCATTCTACCTTTCTAACGGTGCTGGAGAACTTGGACTTTAAATAATGTGCTGTGTGCTCATGTGAGTGTTGCTGACTCTGCAAAGTGTGTTTGTGTCAGAGGTAAATTGCCGTAGCCCCTTTGATGTGGAAAGCAGCAAAAAGAAGATAAAATATTCAAAGATGCTGTCCCGTGTGTGGATGTGCCTGTGTGCATTGTGTGTTACTGCATTTGTTGCTGAGCGGCTGCTTGGAGCAACACTATAGTAAAGCCTCTGATTTTAGTCTCGAAGCATCAATGTGTGCACACACACGAGCACAGTGGCCAGTTGTCTCCTGGTTGTGCCTGACTTGTAAATCTCCTCATTAGTGGAAGTCCAATAGAGAAATCAAGGGCTCTGATTGGAGTGTTGAATCTATCATCACGACCCCCAACATGACTCACTTGAGCCTCTAATTAAAGCTCTAAATCACAAATTCCCATAAGCCTCTCCTCTCTTCTCTTCTGCTCAACATACTATCAAAATTTTAGGGATTGTTTGAGGTCAGAAATTTCACATATCACATTGTTGTTTGACATGTGGTTTTAATGGGTTTGCCACCATATCTCAGTCTGCCTTACTAGGATATATTTCACTTTATGCTAACCAAATCACCATTATTGTTTAATGGGTTGATTTAACGGCTGAATAATTTGAAGCCCAATCAATGCTTTTTTTCCTTCACTGACCTTAAACTTAAAATTAAAAATAAAATTACCTGCTGGTCAAAATTAGTACAGTTAGTTCATCAAATTGTTTTGGAGATAGTTTAATGTCAACCTGATGGTGGTACTTGAGGAAAGGAGGACCACAGTTAGATCAATAGAAAAAAAATGACATGAGAAGACATTTTTTTTCACATTTGTTTAAATATATTTTTGTTTAAACAACTTTATGGTGTTTCTTTTTTTTCTGTATGTAGGGAAGCACACATATCTGTCAGCAGCAGTGAATTGTTTTGTCATCAGCTTACACTGCTGCATGACCGACAATTTCATTTACCTAATAATAGAGATAATGACACCACTCATGCAGTATATGGAGGGTTAAATAACCTTGTTAGGAAGCGCCAAGTGGAGCTGTCAGCATGCCAAGCTGTACAATAAAGCTGTCACCCCACTCTGTGATAAATCAAACTGGTTCAGCACAAAATGTGTCAGCTCTGTGTTGATATGAGGTAAATAACCAATATATCCAAGGATTAAGCTATAGGAACTTTTTTTTTAAATTAACTCTAAGTGATTTTAATACCCTATGCATTCAGTGTCTAGTTTTTTTTTTTTCATGAAACACTGATTCATGTTTGTATTTGCCATACAACATTTGCACAGATGTTGTCAATACACACAGTAGTAATCAGAAAGTTTTTGGGATATTTGCAGCACGCAGATCCAAATCACTGAGAATACATCTAACATCAAACACTCGGGGATGTACTCTGTGAGACAGATCATTCGGTGACTTTTAGGTTTCTGTTTTACATTACTTTTTGCAATTTTGCCTCCAGATGCCGGATATTGTAGCATCCTAAAAATGTGCTTTATAAACCAGGTAAAATTGCTATAAACCTGTGGCCTTTTGATGTCACTGGATTTACATGCATGTTGTCATGGTCCTGGGTCGGTGACCCAGCGCTTTTAGTTATCATTTTCTAGTTTATGATGATGATGATTATTATTGTTTGAGTTCTGTGTGTTATATTTGGTCTGCCTTTGAGTCTGTCTCTGTCTATGGTGTCACCCCATCTGTTTGTGAATCTGTCTGTTTAGTTCAATGTCTTGTCTGGTTCCATGTGTCTGAGTTTCCTGTTTTATTGTGAAGGTTTGTCAAATGTGAGTGTGCTCAGTCTCGTCAGCTGTGATTTCTCCCAGGTGTGTTCCCCTCCTGTCTCTCATCCCTTGATTACTGCCGTCTGTGTATTTAAGCCCTGTGTTTCTCTGTGTCAGTGTCGCGTCGTACCCTCAACTAGCTGTGTGTTCTGCTTCTATGTTCCCAGTGTTTGGTCTCCTGCTCCAGTTTAGTGTTTCTTTCCAGTGTTTCAGTCCTTGGTTCCTCTGTTCTGACTTTTGGTTTTCTTTTGGTGAGTTTAGTTTGTACGAGGTTTTTCCCAGCAATAAAGCTGCGCCTTAAGTTTCACTTCCGTGTCTGAGTTCTGCATTTTGGGTCCACCACTCCTGCTTGCCTGCCACACAGCGACTCATGACAGAACGACGCGACCAGTAATGGATCCAGCGGACTCACCGTGGAAGCGCAGCTCCCGTTTTGACGGGACTCGGCTAGCGCTTGGAGGGCCTCCGTGCTGCCGTTCCTCACTAGCTGCTTACCCTTCGGTCCACTCACCTGCTTCCTCTCCGCGGACGCCCAGGTCTCGCAGAAAACGCTCCAGCCGGTCCCGGGAGGATTACTACGAGCCTGCAAGCAATCAGCTCACGCCTGCACAAGCCTTTTACAAGATGTTAGGGATTATTATCGTGCCGCCCGACTCACCCAGCGTTTCCACTTCACAGCAAGAGCAGCCACAGCCGAGCCATTCCTTGTCACATTCTGCCAGTACTGCTTCCTCTTCTACTTGGAAGCGGCGAACGTGCCGCCAGCACTCACGGCTCCGGCAGGAGCCTGGGACTCTTCTCAACCAACCGCCTAGGGTGAGTGACAAAGTCCCCCTACATTCGCCTTCTGTGTCGAGGGATAAACGTACCGTTTCCCCCAAGGCCGCTAACGTCAGCTTCATGAACTCTAGATCCTCTGTTCCTCCTGTTCCAGAAAATGACAGTATTCATTTTGAGAGCGATCGTCTCCACTTTGGTTCAAAAGACTGTGCTTCTGATGCTCCCTCGGACCCAGGAGTTAAGACTGTTTCATCTGGAACTGTTTATTCTGGAGCTATGTTTATTCAGTCAGCTGCCCGTCCGCTTTCAGCTCAGTCACCTGCTCAGCAGCCGTCTGTAGCTCAGTCTCCAGTGTCACCTGCTCAGCAGCCACCTGTAGCTCAGTGTCCTGTGTTTCCTGCTCAGAAGCCGCCTGTAGCCCAGACACCAACTCCACCACCACCATTTTCGCCCCAAGCTCTGTTAGCCGCCCGGCCCGAAGCTCTGTTAGCCGCCCGGCCCGAAGCTCTGTTAGCCGCCCGGCCCGAAGCTCTGTTAGCCGCCCGGCCCGAAGCTCAGTCGCCACCTCCACCACATTCAGCCTCGCTTCCCATAGCACAGTCACATCCACAGCCCGACTTACTACAAACCTTATTTCAATCCTTAGCCCAGTCAATAGCTCAGTTGGTAGAGGAATCATCAGCCTTATCGTCAGCTCGGTTTCAAACTTCACAACCATCATTTTCCCGACCTTTTCCTCAGTTGCCCTCAGCTCAGCCACCTATACAGCCATCATCTTCACCTACACCTCCGGTACAGCAAGCTATGTCTATCCAACCCTTACAGAACTGTTCCACAACCTTGAATTCTAATCAGAGAGACAAACCAAACAATATTGTTATCAGTCCTCAAAAGCTGGCCAGCTCTGAGACTGAGATTCACTCCAGGGCCTCCCCAGAGGCTGGGTTTCAGCCCCCAGCAGACTCTGGACCCCTGGCGGTTAAGAAGCCAGCTGAGGACCGCACCCGGCCGTTGCTGCCTGAGCAGACTCAATGCTCTGTGCAGCTGCAGTCTGCCATGTGTTTGCCAAAGGCCCGTGTGCCTGCTGGTCCTGTTGCGTTCCTGCCAGAGGCCCGTGTGCCTGCTGGTCCTGTTGCGTTCCTGCCAGAGGCCTCCGCACCTGCTGGTTCTGTTGCGTTCCTGCCAGAAGTCTCCGCACCTGCTGGTTCTGTTCTGTGTGTGCCAGGGGCTCCAGTGCCCACTGGTTCTGAGACTGTTTTTGCTGGGGGGCCCGAGGAGCCCGTCCAGCCTCCTTTCTCGTCAGTTGGGGGGCCCGAGGAGCCCATCCAGCCTCCAGCTGCTCCACCAGCAGCCTCATCCGCGCTTGCAGCAGCGATTTCATCCATGCCGCCACCTGCTGCAGCGCCTCCGTCTGCATCCTCCACGCCGTTGCCTGGCCCGGCCTCTGCTGCATCCTCCACGCCGTCGCCTGGTCCGGATTCAGCATCCTCAGCGTCGCCTGGTCCAGCGCATGCTTCGGCTTCATCCGCTTCACCTGGTCCAGCCTCCGTGTCATCCGCTTCACCTGGTCCAGCCTCCGTGTCTTTAGCCTCGTCTGGTCCAGCCTCGTCTGGTCCAGCCTCGTCTGGTCCAGCCTCGTCTGGTCCTGTGCCCACCAGGCCATGGCCAGCACGCCTGGGACTGGAGGGCCGCCGCCGCCTTCCGCGCGGTCGGCCCCCTGAACTGCTCCGTCGTCTCCTTCGCCGCCGCCGTTGCCTTGGGCGCGGCCGGCCTCCTGAACTGTTTCCACGTCTCCGCCGTTGCCTTCCCCATGGCCGGCCCCCGGAACTGTTTGCCCGTCGTCGCAGTTGCCTTCCCCATGGCCGGCCCCCGGAACTGTTTGCCCGTCGTCGCAGTTGCCTTCCCCATGGCCGGCCCCCGGAACTGTTTGCCCGTCGTCGCAGTTGCCGTCCACACGGTCGGCCCCCGGAACTGAACCGTTTTGGCCTCCTGCGCTGTCGGCCTCCGGGTCGGCCCCCTGAACTTGACCTTCTGGGTCTTTCTGGGCTCTGTCCCTCCTTCCTGGTCCCCCGCCGCCCGCCCTGGTGGGGTTGTTTTCTGTTTTTGGCTGTTTTTTGTGCTTCTGTTGGGCGGTTTGGAGCCTGCCCTTGAGGGGGGGGTACTGTCATGGTCCTGGGTCGGTGACCCAGCGCTTTTAGTTATCATTTTCTAGTTTATGATGATGATGATTATTATTGTTTGAGTTCTGTGTGTTATATTTGGTCTGCCTTTGAGTCTGTCTCTGTCTATGGTGTCACCCCATCTGTTTGTGAATCTGTCTGTTTAGTTCAATGTCTTGTCTGGTTCCATGTGTCTGAGTTTCCTGTTTTATTGTGAAGGTTTGTCAAATGTGAGTGTGCTCAGTCTCGTCAGCTGTGATTTCTCCCAGGTGTGTTCCCCTCCTGTCTCTCATCCCTTGATTACTGCCGTCTGTGTATTTAAGCCCTGTGTTTCTCTGTGTCAGTGTCGCGTCGTACCCTCAACTAGCTGTGTGTTCTGCTTCTATGTTCCCAGTGTTTGGTCTCCTGCTCCAGTTTAGTGTTTCTTTCCAGTGTTTCAGTCCTTGGTTCCTCTGTTCTGACTTTTGGTTTTCTTTTGGTGAGTTTAGTTTGTACGAGGTTTTTCCCAGCAATAAAGCTGCGCCTTAAGTTTCACTTCCGTGTCTGAGTTCTGCATTTTGGGTCCACCACTCCTGCTTGCCTGCCACACAGCGACTCATGACACATGTGTCTCTAAGCTTTAACATACAACAGCAAAAAAGCTGCAGTGCAGCACAGAATATTCATTTTCTATTCTTTCACTGTAACTTGTTAGCTGCCACTTTCACTCTGCTTGTTCTATCAGGTACATTGCTTTGTGTCACAAGAGAGTGTGTAGTTGGCACTGCAGGATATAATCATTTTTTCTAGTGTTAAAAAACAAAACAAACAAACAAAACTTTTTTAGCTCCTGAAATTACATTTTTCAAAAATATGATAAAACTCAGCATGGGTTTGCCAAGTCATCTGGCAAGTCAAAAGAGAAGAAGTGTAATAGCTTGTTAGCTACACTTGTTATTTACTTATCTAGCTATATGTCTATCCATCCATCCATTGTTACTGAGTTCGTCTGAGTGTTGAATCTTTGGGTGTTTTTCTTGTATGTTTTTCTTTGGGTTTCTTATTGTTCTTAAGCCCTGAGCTTTTGAAAAACTCCCTCCAGGGTGAAGCTTTTCAGAAACTCTTGACGGCACCTTTTTCTCCTTGTTTTATGTCAGACTGTGTGCCATGCTATTGTTTGTAGGCTTCTGACTGGCTAACATTTCTGTGTAGTTATGGTTATATTGCAGCATGCTCTTGACAGTGCTTGATATCAGTTTGGCATTTTCATATAGATGGGAGATCTTCAAAGCAAAAATGGAAAAAATACCTGCTTGAAAAAAGTACCTATATACACATGGACGTAACCCCAGATTTTTATTTTGAACGGTTACGCTGAGTTTTTGGTTTAGCTATTCTAGCCCCTCCAGTATCCCTTGTTTCTTCTCAGTTGTGAGTCTTTGTCTCAAATTTTGTCTCAAATTGTGTCTTGTTGCCTCCTTAATTCCTTAATTTTTACTTTGTTTGCATCTCTTTCGTCTTGTGTGAGTTTTACACTTTGTTCTTGACTGCCTTAATTCTGTTTAGCTGTTTGTTGTTTCCCTGTTGTTTCCACCTGCCCAATTAACCTCAAGTGTATTTCTACTCCTGTGTTCCTTTTAGTCCTTGTTAGACTCTACTTACCTACCTTGGGAGGTCCCTGGTTAATGTCTTGAATATTTGAATGATTTCTGATAGTTTCCTGCTTTTCTCTTTTCCTTATTACCCAGCAACGTAAATAATAGGTTTGTTTCAGTAACTTTTTGCCTGTTTTTGGAGTCCTGCATTACAGCCCATTTTCGCTGAACGGGATGTGCTAAATAAAAATAAAACTATAAACTTTACCATTGTGCATTGAGACACTTTACTGTG
The DNA here is from genome assembly GCF_965226115.1 of Aulonocara stuartgranti. Taxonomy (NCBI): domain Eukaryota; kingdom Metazoa; phylum Chordata; class Actinopteri; order Cichliformes; family Cichlidae; genus Aulonocara; species Aulonocara stuartgranti. The sequence continues at coordinate 31,087,524 of NC_138940.1, forward strand.
TTATCATTAAACACTGAGATTAAACATTGACTTCTGTTGCCATTTCTTTACATTTTTATGCAAATACATTTGTCCTAGTAAATCTTCTGTTTTTCTTCACACTGAGTCTAAAGCAGCCTTTCTATTACAGTACAATATGCTTTACGTGTGCTTTTGTGAATTGGAACAGAAATAATTAACTATGAATCATTGCTGACAGATTGGAGTCATGTAAGCTATGATTCATGGTTAACTGGGAGATTGAAAGCAGCTAGGTGTTCCTAATCAAAAAATCTAATCTTATGTACAATGAGGAGGATGGAAGACAAAAGGCACAGTGAGGACAAGCAGCTGCAAAAATGTGGGAATGTGTGGCAGGGAGTTCTGGAAGATTGTCATAAATCCAATCACCTGACCAGACACCTTTTTCTTTTATTACTGTTGTCTTTGATCCTGGTACCCTGTGTTCTTTTACCAAAGGATACCCCCTCCACTGATTCATGTCATCCCTGCCTCTTTTTTCTTTATAAATGGTATGCTTGTAGATTGTCCATAGTGAGCTTACCTGCCCTTCACTCTCTGGGTTGGTAAGCTCACTGTATACTAGAATACTTAATAACACACCACCACAGCCAACCCTGGAAAAACAGGACATGGAGTCATTTGTTTGACAGAGCAAACAAGGGTGAGAGAATATGGAAGGGAAAAAGACACACAGGAATGTTTGTAGTTCATCCTGCTGGTTTTTCTGTTCTATGTTTACCACCCTCCCATTTCCCTGCCTTTTCTGCTACCTCTTTTTGTTTCATGAATATTTTCCTGAAGGCATATTTTTATTATTCTCTGCTTTCTCCCATACCCTCACAGCATCGACTCTTTGACCTATTGTCATCAATCCTCTCTTTTCTTCTGAAACTGTGACAGATGCAGTAGCATGAAGTGATGACTTTGAATAACTTTAAAGCAGCGTTAGAGTAATATTTATCAAGTCAAGAAAAGTATCACCCAGGTGTTTGTGTAGTTTGTGAAATTTAAATGTATTTAAGGTCAAGGAAAAAGGAAGGGGGAAAAAACAGAAACGTTTTTTTTTACTATTTCTATATTATTTGTAAAAATTTTTTACAGCTATTCTGCCCAGAGACGATAAAACTGCATTCATAACCATGACCATGGCATTATAAATTCACTTCTGTGTCTTTTTTTTTTTTCTTGAGTGTCTCAGTGTTCATTCTGGTGGGTGTGTCTTCTGGGCTGGCAGACAGTGCAGCATATTGATAAGCAGAGTAGAGCCTATTATCTTGTTTGGCCCGCAGCCTGAATGCCACTGGTGATTTTCTGTTTCTGGTCATAAACCACATTCACAGTTATCACAGAGCCAGCGGGGCACAGGGCGGTTTACATCACGTGATGTCTCCAATTTCTTTATTCATTAACTCCAATCTTCACAGCCACAAGTCTGGTTTGTTGTCATTGTTTCTTTTCATTCAGTCATTTCTCGCTCGTGTGTTTGCTGTGTGCCTCTAGCAGACTTCCTCCGGGACAAAATTTGTCATTTGGAGAGGAAATTAAACATTCTTTATTTTATCTGCATTTGGAAAAGAGAAGTCCCAATATTTTAGCTTTTTGTACCCTCCTCGTCTTGCCACAGCAGCAGCAGCAGCTCAGATTTCTTGCTCTGTTGTCAATGTGTCTGGTTCCATTGTATTAAAGGCACAGTAATTCAAAATCCCATTTTGTGCCATTTTGTGTCGAATCACCAAGGCAAGGCAAGGCAAGGCAAGTTTATTTGTATAGCACAATTCAACAACAAGGTGATTCAAAGTGCTTTACAGAGACATTAGAAACAAGAACAAATAAAAAGCATGATTTAAAATTGATTAAAACAAGCAAATAAACTAACTAATTAACAAACAAACAAACAAACAAACAAACAACAGTATATAAAATCAAAACAGATAAAATCAGAACAGTAGATAAAATCAGTACTTAAATGTAAGTTTTGAAATTTAAGCTTAAAGTGTGGATTTGGTGCTTTATTCAAATGCAGCTGAGAACAGGTGAGTCTTCAACCTGGATTTAAATAAACTGAGTGTTTCAGCTGATCTGAGGCTTTCTGGGAGTTTGTTCCAGATATAAGGAGCATAAAAGCTGAATGCAGCTTCTCCGTGTCTGGTTCTGACTCTGGGAACTGATAAAAGACCGGATCCAGATGACCTGAGGGATCTGGATGGTTCATACTGGGTCAGGAGGTCATTGATGTATTTTGGTCCTAAACCATTCAGAGCTTTATAGGCCAGCATCAGAACTTTAAAGTCTATCCTCTGACGGACAGGCAGCCAGTGTAAGGACCTCAGAGCTGGACTGATGTGGTCCACTTTTTTGGTCTTAGTGAGGACTCGAGCAGCAGAGTTCTGAATGAGCTGTAGTTGTCTGACTGATTTTTTAGGTAGACCTGTAAAGATGCTGTTACAGTAATCAAGCCTACTAAAGATGAATGCATGGACTAGTTTTTCCAGGTCCTGTTGAGACATCAGATCTTTTATCCTTGATATATTCTTGAGGTGATAGTAAGCTGACTTTGTTATTGTCTTAATGTGTTTTTCCAAGTTTAGGTCTGCATCCATCACTACACCCAAATTTCTCGCCTGGTTTGTGGTTTTTAGATGTATAGATTGAAGTTCTCTGGTGACCTGTAATCGTTTTTCTTTGGCGCCAAAGACTATTACCTCAGTTTTGTTTTTGTTTAGCTGGAGAAAATTGTGGCACAACCAGTCATTGATTTCCTCAATGCATTTACCAAGAGCCTGTACAGGGCCTCGGTCTCCTGGTGACATTGTGATATATATTTGTGTGTCATCTGCATAGCTGTGATAGTTTATTTTGTTGTTGTTTATAATCTGTGCCAGTGGGAGCATGTAGATGTTAAACAGAAGGGGTCCCAAGATGGAACCTTGGGGAACTCCACATGTGATACTTGTCTGCTCAGATGTGAAGTTACCTATTGATACAAAGTATTTCCTGTTTTCTACGTATGTTTTGAACCAGTTTAGTACAGTTCCTGAAAGACCTGTCCAGTTCTCCAGTCGTTTGAGTAATATGTTGTGGTCAACTGTATCAAATGCTGCACTGAGATCCAGTAAAACTAGGACTGACATTTTTCCACTGTCTGTATTCAGACATATGTCATTAAACACTTTGGTCAGAGCGGTTTCAGTGCTGTGGTTCTGTCTAAAACCTGACTGGAAGGCATCGTAGCAATTATTCTGTTTTAAGAAGTAACTGAGCTGTTGAGAAACTGCTTTTTCAATGATCTTACTTAAAAACGGGAGATTTGAGATCGGCCTGTAGTTGTTCATTTGTGTCTTGTCAAGATTGTCCTTTTTCAGTATAGGTTTGATTACAGCAGTTTTTAGTGATTCTGGAAACACACCTGATAATAAAGAAAAGTTGACGATCTGTAACAGGTCTGACTCTAAAGTCTTTGAGACCTTTTTGAAAAAACTTGTTGGCAGGACATCTAAACAGCAGGAGGAGTTCAGTTGACCTAAGATGTCCTCCAGGTCTTTGCTGTTAATAGGTTGAAACTGTTTCATGGTGTTTAAACAGTTTTTTGGTGGACACAGTACATATCCTGGATCTGCTGTTGATGTACCAATTGCTTGTCTAATTTTTTGGATTTTTTCAGTGAAGAATTTGGCAAAGTCATTGCAGGCCATGGTCGAATGAAGTTCAGCTGCCACTGACACAGGGGGGTTTGTTAGCCTGTCAACTGTAGAAAATAAGACCCGAGCATTATGGCTGTTTTTAGTGATGATGTCAGAGAAGTAGGACCTCCTTGCATTCCTCAGTTGTAAATTATAATTGTGAAGTTTCTCTTTATAAATGTCATAATGAACCTGGAGGTTTGTTTTTCTCCATCTGCGCTCAGCTTTCCTACACTCTCTTTTTTCTTTTTTCACCAGTGTGGAGTTTCTCCATGGAGACTTTTTCCTTCCAGAGATAACCTTCACCTTAATGGGAGCAATAGTGTCCATTACATTTAACATGTTAGCATTGAAGCTATTGACGAGCTCATTGACTGACCCTCTGGGCAGGTCAGGTGTTAATGGGAAGACCTGGTTAAAAATTGCACTACTGTGTTCAGTTATACACCGTTTTGTGATCACTGTTGTTGATATATTTGTGTGGGCTGAGATTTTACTTTCAAAGAAAACACAGTAATGATCAGACAGGCCCACATCAGACACATTAACCTTTGAAATGCTCAGGCCTTTGGAGATCAGTAGGTCAAGAGTGTGTCCTCTATTATGTGTGGCCTCTGTTACATGCTGAGTCAGCCCAAAGTTGCCCAGAGTGTTACTCAGGTCTTTAGTCCCTTTGTCCTGAGGGTTGTCCACATGAATGTTAAAATCCCCAGCAATAATTACACAGTCAAAATCAACACAGATCACAGACAGCAGTTCACTGAGGTCATTAAAAAAGTCTGTGCAGTATTTGGGAGGCCTGTAAACATTAAGAAACACAACTTTGGATGGGGCCTTCAGCTGTAAAGCCACATATTCAAAAGACTGAAAACTTCCAGGAGATAGCTGCTTACATTGAAATGATTCATTAAATAAGACAGCAACCCCTCCTCCTCTCCTGCTCGCCCTGACCTCACTGATAAAACTGTAGTTAGGAGGGGTCGTCTCGATGAGAACAGCTCCACTGTTACTTTGGTCCAACCAAGTTTCAGTTAAAAACATAAAATCAAGGCTGTGCTCAGTGATTAAATCATTAATTAAAAATGTTTTCCCAGCTAGAGATCTAACGTTTAATAAAGCCAACTTAAGTGTTTTAGAGGTATTACTTGTCCCCTCGTGTTTGGGAGCAGTCTGTGGCACACAAGGTATGTTTACTATGTTTAAAGATCTTTTAGAGTGCAGCTCTCTGTGTTTTGACCAGGCCACATGTCTCCTGTCACCTAAAAGTACAGAAATTTTAAAACCTTCTAGTAAACAGGGTCCCAGCTTCTCCTGGGAAAAGTCATCACTGCCATAATCCTCACAGCCCGGACCCTTCACACATCACGCATCAGACTGCGGAGACAGGGCATGAAGAGGAACTAAGGGGGCAACAGTCACAATTATTGACATAATCTTTCATATTTTTTCTGTTTTAAGATGTGTCACAAGAGTCTTTGGTTTAAGAGTTTAAGTATGAGGACTGGCAACATATTTGAGTTCATCCAATAATAAACGGGTGAGGACGCTAAGCAGCAATGTGTTTATGCTCCATCTAGCCCCTTTATTGTTCACAACACAAACAGTCTGTCTTTATCCACTATTTAATAAGCTTTTAATACTTAAAAGAAAAGCTGAGATGTAGGAGATTTGTTTGGATCTCAGCATAACTCCACCCTGAATTCTTCTTCATCTAGATCTACAGCCTTCGTTTAACTCGCTCTGTCGGTGAATATATCATTGTGGAAACAGACTGAAGAGTGAAACAGATGGACTACCTATAACTGAGGCATTCAAAATAATATAATCTTATGGAGTCCCTGCTGTTTGTTTAACAGGTGGCCATTATCAGTTCCTGTGCCAAAGACAATCCAAACCAGCAGCTGGTGTTAGCTGAATAGTAATTTGGGACTCTGATGTATCCATTTTAGAAACATGTTATTAACTGAAGTTTGTTGTTTGTTATCTGTAAAATGCAGCCAGCGTTGTAGTAAACAGCTATTTATTTATTTGTAGAGAAAATTCCAATAGAGTAAAGAAAAGAGTAAAATACAAAATCATGTCAAATTCAATTTTAATGTGTAATGTGTAATCTCTGTAATTATGGTGATCATAAATGCTGTGATGATGATGGTTGTGGTTTTGATTACTTTGCTTACTGGCTGAAGCCGTGCTTGTGATTCAGTCAGACAACTCCGCCAGCTTTTGACTCATTCAACAAATAATAGCATCGTGCAGAGGGAGAGATGAGCTTAATGAGATTGTGCTAATCTTAAAAAAATGTGTTTTTATCTCTGTGTGTTGCACAATGCAAAATAAGCAATACATTATAGCATACATATCTATCTATCTATCTATCTATCCATCTATCCATCTATCCATCTATCCATCCATCCATCTATCCATCCATCCATCCATCCATCCATCCATCCATCCCCTACTGAATAAAAATCAGAAATGCCATAATTTGTAAGTAATTTGTTATTTTGAAATTACTCTCCAAGTTATGGAAAAAGAATGGAATTATGTATATTCCTCAAAATGAGGATGTCTTATCTTAGGAATATCTAATAAAAAAAATAACCAGCAATATTGTTTATATTGTCTATTCCAATGAACTATTTTACAATTCCAAAAATGTCTTTACATAATATAAGGTGGATGATTTTAGCATCAAAGTCACTGAAAGGCAACCAGCAAAAAAGAAAAAAAGGTGTTATTTTCCCTCCTAATTAACAAATTCAGTCACCAAAGACTGGTGACTGAGAATATGGGGCAGGTGAGACTCGGGAAACCCTCATGTGACATAAGATTAAAAGACAAAATGTTCATCATGCAGCAGCTCTAACAAAAGTCACTGGATTAATTCAAGGAGAGAAAATCAGTTTGGTAGATGCTATGTAGCCTCACTCTCAACCAAAACTGAACCCAAAAACACTGATTTTGAAGCGATTCATAGTAAGTTAAACTTTGGCGTGTGCTCTATTCTATTTTCAGCACACTACAACAGAACAAGCATAATTTAAAAGGATAATAAATTATTTTTTTCATAATGAGGTACTAAATGAAAAGGGTATGGTTATTTTTCCAGCACCAAGCTCTGCCAGGCAATACATATTCAGGATTTTACATACACCTCTGTGTAATCTGAAGAAAACAAGTAACTAGCCTTGTTTATTTATTATTGATCAGGGAAAAACACCAGAGGTGCTCTTGCTGCCTGTTAAGTCAGAACACGATAGATATGGCTAAAGGGAGCATTGATTTTTTTTTCTTCTGCCTGGAAAGCTTCTTATAATCATTAAAGTGCAATGAGACCTCAATTTGTTTTGGTGACATTAATATTTGTAAGTGGTGGCTCTTTGTATTTTCCTCTGCCCTCTCCTCATTGTATTTATGTTCAAATGGTTTAAACAGCCTATGCAAAGTTATATCTGTATACATAAGCGCACGTAAAATATCAGATAGTGTTGAGAAGAATTTTGAAAAAAAAAGAAAGAAATACTGTGTATGTTGTGTGTTTCTTGGTGCTGAAGTAAATGCAAACAGGCTGTTTGGTGAATTTAATTTAATGTTTTCTTAATTTAAGCAACTACTACTACACTGACACAGTCGGTACAAAGGTGCCAAACCAATTAGTGGTTTAATTGATTAATTTCAAATTCTTACATGTTCCAGGTTCTCACCGGATCTGATTTATATATGCTCTACCCTACAAATATGTTCAACCTGTCATCAGATACCCTTCTGGAATAATAGGCTGCCTACATGAGGGGATAGATGCCACGGATATCAAGATATGAGTACTCCTCACAATGCACACAGCTTTCCACCCAAAGTCCAGCACCCTGAGGCTGTAAGAGCAACAGAAGGGGGAGGGCAAGGATTAGTGAGTGTCAAAGGCACAATACAGGATGAAATGAGAATCGTCTATGAATACATCAGGTAGATGGCCCTGTGAGATGAGCTGTTACACGAGTGCCTTGGGCAGTGGAGGGCTGATAAGGCACAGCAGAAGAAAATACTGTAGATCAAGAAGACGACCAAGCTGCTCCATGGAATGCACCATCAACAGATAAAGGAACTGGTTGGCATTTGTGGCTAGAAAAGTCTGACCTAAAGGACTTGTGTTGACATGATCAGAGCCCCTTTCTTGTCCATGGCGGCACAAGAAAAGATCTGAAGCACCAGATTAATAGGGGCAGGAATCCCACAGCTGAGACACGCCAAGTTGCAGGATGTGTAAAGGTGCCTTGGAGATTCATTAGCTTGAAGTACCACATTTAGCAACAATGACTAAAAGTAATGGTTTAATGTATGACTTTATCGCAGTTTCTCACGTGATGTGGAGAAATTAAGGCCCACTCTTGTTCAGAATGTTTCGTCAATTCAAAGAGTTCACTTCATGTTTTTGTTTATTCACAGAGGTCTGGCCACAGCATTTGTTTAACGCTCCAGATCAAGAAATGAACAAAACTTCTGCTTTTATACAGGTTCTCAAACTTGCTGATGATCAATTAATCAAGAGCATTTGATTAGCAGAACCTACTTACCCTTTATTCTTGTGGCGGCGGTAAGGTTGTAATTAGTTTTCGTATCACTGAGTGCTTTCTTTTTCATATGACTGCATATTTGTATGTGCGTCTCTGTGTGCATTTGGGATAAAAATTAACAAATTAAAAGAGCATTTACCCTGCATTTTGAAAAATTACTTAAGCAGTGCATCTAAGTGTGAAACCAGGGGATCATTCACATGTGTGCACATGTAAAACATTGGGAGTGACAGACCTGTGCAAAATGAGTGTGCCACTTCCTTTCAAAAACTTTTTGTTCTAAGTTATGAATTTTTTTTAAAAAGTAGGAGGAGAGGCATGCCATGCACATTTTTAGCATTATTCTGATTTTAGATCAGTTAACTGGGTTCAATAATCTGCAAAAGAGGTTCACAGTTTATATCCAACATAAAAAAAAAAACCCTGAAAGCAGTGCTATTCTATTCAGTTTGGCTATTTATGTTTCTCAGCTTTTCTGTAGAGCACAATTCACATAAAAGTCCTGTTTACTGTACATGGGCAGGCAGTACACAGGCGCAGTGGGGGTGGTTTAGTTAGTTAAGATGCCTCTGGATTTACTTGCTAGCATTTAACACAAAGTGTCTTTTTTAAATGATCCCACTGACTGTTTAAGCGGCTATTAGTCTGTTTTGCTATTCACATCAGGGCTCTAAAACTCTAGAGTACCTTCAGCAGCAAGCTGTGCTTCACAAAGCTTCATCCAAGATAAATCAGTATTTGCAGCAAGCTTTCTGGACATGTTTCTAAGTTTGTCTGTTAACTTGGGTAACAGGAAAGTAGAAAATTAGTTATTCCAGTGGTCCTCAGCAACTGAAATATAAAGCTATTAATAAAGCTTTTTAATAGTTAGGTTATTTTGGGTTTACACATAGATTGTTTCAAAATCTATATCACATGTATCCAAATGTAATGTGGGTATTGAAAATCAAACTTCAACAAATTTACTTCTGCTGAATGTATTAAATAAGACACTTATAGTATATATAAATAAGACACTCGACTCTGCTTTCCAGTGAGGATCTGACGGAGTGCCGACTTGATGATGTAATAAAAAACTAAAATAGCCTCTCTGGTGCCTGTCTGAAAGGCAGAACTGAGTGATGCTGACAATGAAAATGTATTTTCACTTCCAGTGTCATCAATACTTGTTTTTTGCAAAATGACATCACAAATATTCGATACATTTATGTGTGTGTGATGTCACATTTACTTCTCCTACAGAGTTCTTGCTGTGAAGCTGCAGAAATGCACTAAATAGACGACTGGCTCTCCTTGACCAGGCCGATCAGACTGAAGATAATGCAATAGGAAGACAGGGAGTTGTATTCTCATGTGGACTCATTAGATTCCTTGTAGCACTGGTTGAGAGACACTGAGAAAGATTTTGAAATACTGTGGGATTGCTATTAAGAAGATTTGATTATAAGAAGCAACACCACTCACTGAAATGCAATGATATAACTGGGAAAATTGTAAATAAAACTAGGAAATAATTATGTGATTTCCTTCTTTGTTTCTGAAGTAAGACATTCAGCTTCCTCTAAGATGATGTGAAACGAGATCACAGTTGCTGTGTTCCTGAGAGTCGAGCATGTGCACGTGTTGAGCAGGAATTAATCTTTGAAATCTTGACTCTTTGATCAGTGATAATGCGGGTGCTGCACACGTTCTCCTCCTCATGTTTCCGACAATATACAGTCGACAACAAAACCACGTCTTTGGTGTTCTTTCGCTGAAGAAACTGAAGCTTAAAGTTGAAATATGGACTTTTGTGACAAAGATGAAACAGATAATGATAAGACTGATAAATTAAATCCCAATAGTTGTTCAATTCTTACTCTCATGATAGGATTAAATGTGCTAAATGTGTTGTCTTCTTTTTGGGGGGAAGGAGGATGGATTGCTACTTTTTTTGGTGAAGCACTGAACATTAGGGCCAGCCTTGATGAAACTGTAAAGGAGAGATGATGCAGCTTCTTAGCTGCTGACCTGGGGGCCTGCATCATTCATGGTTAATATGGTTCACACAGTGTGGTTGTTGTTGTTTTCTTGTATTCAGCTTATTCCTGTGCAATATGACTCTCCCTCTTCCCTTGGGTTTACTCAGGACAAGAAAGTGAGTAGAATCCTTGTTTTGTTTGTGCAGGCTTTGGCAACAAACCACACTACTGATGCATACACACATGCACAGGATGTGGCATGGAAACTAATGTTTATTGAGGTGACATCATGACATGATTGTATTTTATATTAAAAAATCAAAGGTCAACTTCAATGTAACATGAGTCTATTCATCTGGAGAGTTGTGGCTCAGGAAGCTGTGTGGGATGTTGCCTGCTGGGCATAGCAGCTATGTGTATGGCAGCTCAATTGTAAATTACTTTTTGTGTATGCACATTTTATGGCTCCAAAACAACTTCTCATTATTTAAATAAATAATAGAGTAAGAAAAGAATGAAATCATAGCCTGTCTGCGTTTTGGTAACCACACAGTTCCTGTCTTTAGAACTACTTCCACTCACAATAATAAAGAGACTTGAGAATGACCTCTGACACTGCATTGTAAAACACAGATACGAGGCCTGTGTGCTCAGCTGCAGGGAAACTTTTTAAACTTTTCTCCACTAAAGTATCCACATTCTTCAGCTAAAAGGTCACTGACAAAAAAGAGAAAAACACTGGCACTGCCATGTCTTCCCTGAGGTGGAGGCCTCTGGGAACTACTAAAGAACATCATGGTGATTATGGTTTTTTTTTTAACTGATTTTGTCTCCGCATGTGAGAACAAACTGGTCAGCATCCCATACGTGCAGCACAAAGCCTCTGCTAGTGGAGCACAGATGACCACAGAGAAAAATATATAGTGAAAGTGGTTGAACTATGACTATGATTAATGTATTTAGAATTCAACTTGAATCCTGTTTTTGTTTGTTAATGAAAGCAAATTTACAGGAGCGTGGCTGTAAACTTTTCCCAGCTACTGAAGCCGGGCATGCAAGGGAAAGTTTGAGAACCTACTAGAGGAACGTCCCCTGGCTCAGTTATACTGTTACACTGCACTTTTAAGGTTTAAAAAAGGGTTATGCAATTGGAGTCAATTTGCCATTTTCCATAGGTATTGATTTGAACTTGCATCTGCTTTTCAAAACAAGTGCACTTGGCTGTGTTTATTATGACTGTGCATTTGTGTGTATATTATACTATCTACTAATTAAGTATTGATTACTGCAGCAGTTTGCCTCTCTTCAAAACCAGATGCAAAGCCGTGTGGCTGTGAGTGAAGCTTCATCATCTTCTTGGCATCACATCTAATATTTAGCACTATACCTGCCTGTTCATATAAATGAGACACTACCTGTCAAAGCTGGAGACATGAATATGGGATTGAATCCAGATGAGCTCTACTCCAGGAAAGCAAACACCATTTTATATTAACTTTCTCTTCTTTCCTCCTCTCCCATCTCAACACATTCCCTTAATATCTTCTCACCTCTGTCAGTTCATATTTCTTCTCTGCAGTGTATTTGTTCTCTTTTTTTCCCCTCTTTCTCAGAAATCCTTGAAACTGACGTACTTGCCATTCATTCTGATTCCAGTCATCATCCATCCTGTCATCTACACATCCCTCTTTCCATTAACATTGTTTTCACCTGCCTGTTTTTCTTTCTCTCCTCTAGGCCTATTATTGGATAACTGCAATCCCACTGACAAGCTTGGAGGGTGAAAATTATAGAGGCAAACTTTGTTCAGCCAAGTTCAGAGAGTAAGAGCCTTTGCACATCCAGTGATAAATAATATTCATTGTCTCTTTCTGCAGAAATACTTTGTTTAGTGCTTTACATGTACTCAAAATATGAGTTGATTCATGTGTATATGGCAATGGTAAACCAGGCAACAGCATTTCATAGAATGTTGCATTCAATATTAGAGGAGTGAAGCTGTGATTTTTTTTTTAGATGTTAAGAGTGCTCTCTAAGCCAGGGGTGGCTCTAGTGTGCTATTCATTTCAAACTTAGAAAATGTTACATCCCAGTAGAGCCAGTGTTTGTCTGCTTATGTAGTATACAGATATTAAATATTAATACGACATAGTTCACTATGTTATTTTTCAGGCGGTGTGCAATACATCTTAAAGATTAGTTGCAAATGATGCTTGCGTAATATGCGGTTAAAGACACTGTAAAACATACATATAAGTGATATATATATTTTTATAACCTTGCTTACTTTTGTCAAACCAAACAAGCAACAAGTGCATAACTTTTTTAGTGATGTAATACATCTTCGGTTTAGTAATATCATTCATGTAATTAGGTAATCCCCCCCCCCCCAGAAAAAAAAGTAAAAATGTGGCAATATATTGCAATATATAAGTGTTACATTTTTAAAACTAAACCATAATGGTACTTAATTACTTCCTGGAGCAACAAATTCCTTAAACTACTTGTTATATTACTTTTACTTTACATGTCATGAAATGCACACATAATTATCAATATAAAGGCTACAGCACCACATACTGAGCCAAAATCCCTATAATAATGAGGACATAGGGTCTTTATTTGTATGACTTTGAACACAAAAGAAAGCTGAAAACCAGCCCAAAGAGACTTTAAATAATCACTACTGCTATGCTACTGTGGAAGCATTGCCCTAAGAGGTCAAACACACTGCTACTTCAAAAACAACAGCAAATAGAAAAATGGTGCAAAAGAACACAAAACACATGTACGCTGAATCAATTAAACACAACAGAAACAGAAAAGGTACCACAAAGAGATGTTTTGTAGGAGGCAATAACATGACTGTCCAGCAACAGAGTGCTTGGTGAATTCTGTTAGCAAAAGAAACATATAGATTTTTAATCAGTCCCCATTCTGAGTCTCTGTGACAACATGAACGCCACTGATGTAATCCCAACAGAAGTTGTTATGTGGTTTGATTGTCACCATGTATGCACAGGAACAATTATAGACATGTTCCTGTCAGATATGTACACATATCATTAGGAATAAAGGCTATTAAGGTTTTGTTTATCCAAATGATTAAGAAGAGTCATATTAACCTAACAGATATTCTTGCTTTTTGAATTAGCCTTCGATCCTTCGATCCTGCACTGCAGAGGCACCATCCTACTCAGGTTAATATTTAATATTTACTCATTTATTTTCTTTTTCTCAAAATAAGGACTATTGTAGTTACTCTGGTATTTCATCAACAACTTTCACTGAGACCTAAACAGAGATATGGCTTGTTAAATATCTAACCATTAACAGAAAAGAGAGCTATATGCACAGGAAATGACACAAATAAAAACTCTAATACAGTTTAGTACAGTTTTTATTTAATTTTATATGCCAAAAAATGCAAAACAGTCACTCAAGACTTAAAGAATTATAGAATGCTGATAGTGATATTTGATCTGTTTGGCATTTGGAAAGGCTTGTTAATGTAAATGAAGAAAAGAAAAACATTATACAAAATGTAAAACTTTATCTACATTTGTACTCTTTCTCTAGTTGATTGGCATTAAATAAGTAACCAAACCTCTAACCAAACCCAAACCTCTTATTTTTCATAAAACTTCATGTTACAGTCATACTGAGAAATGTATTAAAATGATCCACTCCTGTCTGTATGTGCTGTGTACAATACCTTTGTTTTGGGTCCTTCATATGGACTGTTCAGATTCCTCTTCTCTATTCATTTATCTGTTGCTTTTGTACATAGACAAATAGAACAACAAAAACTTGTACATCATCTTTCCCGTTAAACTTGTCCTTTCCTTGCTCCCCAACATCTTGAGATAAAATATCACTTTATTCTTGCGTGTGTCACACAGCACTGAAACAGCTGTTAAATGACTTCCTTGCCTTAATTCTGGATTCAGAAGAAAAAGTTCAGCACCTTAATCAGGTCTGATGTATGTAGCATACACCATTGCCAATGACCTTTACTTATTTCCTCCTCTTTATTCCCTCCAGCTCTCTCATCTGTCCTTAACAATTATTTAAAGTATGTGCAGTTAAGTTATTAATTCACTGTTGTTATGCTTTGATAAGTATGTTAAAATTCACTGCAGGATCCTGCCAAACCTAATTCTTCTCTCCAGTGGGGATGTTGTCACAAGAGATTTGTGCAGAGCTTCAGACCTGTGGCTGATTTGAATTCACAGCAGGTGTTGGTGGGTAGCCAGATATTATCATTTTAAACAGCTTGCTACACATTATCAAAATATCAAATGGCCAAAGAAAAAAATAATCCTGTCAATAATCGTGTATGTGTTCAGCAGCACTCACATTATTACTGTGAAGTATTACAATTCTGACTTACATCATAAAATGTATCAGATAAAACATAAAACGTTTAACGATTGCTTATAATTAAATGCTCCCTGGCCAACATGCTGCAAAATGGCCAATTTTGTAACTGACTGAATGTCTGTAATTATTCTATGCCCCTTAAAATAATGAATCCCCAGTTTGGGAGATAATAGCTTTTCATTTGCCTCAAGACATGTTAGTGGATAGAGAAGTTATACCGTTACTTGAAATTTACTCCACTGACTGTCAATGTTTTACAGCAGGTTTTGCTTCATATCCCAATAGAAACGTCTGGATCCATCCATTATTCGTTTGTCTTTTACTACAAAAATGGGAAATTTTAGATGTATTTAGGTGCAATATTTATTCAAACTTCTAAAAGCATACATAAAAATACAGTATATAAGGCAAACACAGAGGTTTTACATTTCTTACAAGCTTAAAAGTCAATCTCTGGTGTGAGCACCTTTATTCTTCAATACAACTTGAGCTCTCTTAGGTAACCTTTATGTGAAACCTTCAAGTATTCTTGAAGAATAGCTCTCTTGAAGGACATTCTTTAAATGTTGGTTGGTGAGATCCGGGCTGTGGTGGGGTCAATCCATGACTGAGAGTAATCCTGACTGACCAGGTATGTTTTACTGCAAGGACACTCACTGTTGCACCTCTCACCTGACCTCGTCAGTACACACTGATGATAATTTGAACCAGAAATGTCGAATTTGGATTCATCAGTCCATAACCTGTTGCCACTGACTTTCAGTCTAGCGCTTATGGAATTTGGCATACCTCAGCCTTTTCTCCATGTTTCCCTTGCTTAATTATTGGTTCTTGACAGCATCTTTCTACTGAGACCATTTCTGATGAGGCTTCAGTGAACAGCAGATGTATCAACTGAAAGGGCCAGATCCATCTTTCAGCTCCAGTATCAGGGCTTTCCTCCTATTTCTTAAGGGCATGACTCATATACTGTTCCTCTGCTTTTGCTGCAGACTGCTAGCAACAAAGTGACACTTTATTAATAACTGTGCGTTTACTTTGTCTGCCACTTTTGAGATAATGCAGGTCATAAGAAAATGTGCATTATTTTTCAATCAAGAAATATTTTCCCCACCAGACTAGCAAAGTAGACCAACTCCCAAAATGCTCAAAAGTTCAAATAGGCTCCTGGAATAATTGGCTTTCTTTTAGTGAAACTTCAGCAAGTACTCTAAATGAATCAGACTATAACATGTTGATAATATTGCACTTCACATTTCCATAAAGGTTAATTAAGTCTAGCTCAGTCAGAGGAGAGTTAAATGAGACAGAGAAAATCAGAGTGAAAATAATAGCTGAAGTCAAAGATGTAAAGCCAGTAAGAAGAAAAAGAAAGAGTAATGTAAGATCTTCATAAAGTCTGAAGTTTGTGCGTATATGCACAAGGTAGAGTTTAGTCTGTTTCTTTTGGTTTGTTTTGTAAAAAGTTGCGCTGCTTAGTCAAAGTTGACCTTCAGGTACAATATGCTTCCCCTTACTACCAGTGTTGGGAAGCTTACTTTTAAAATGTATTCCACTACAGATTACAGAATACAGGCCCCAAAGTGTATTTTGTAGCGTATTCCATTAGGTTACTCAGTGAGAGTAACGTATTCTGAATACTTTGGATTACTTAATATATTATCATGCTTGTTACAACTACATGTGTTATTGCTGTGTGATTTATTACTATTACTGAAGGTTATTCGCCATACCAATACCAACTAGGTTTTTAAGTCTTAATATAAAATGAGTAACAGTAGGGTGGACATTAGCTAAGGCTGCACTTTTTGCAGCGATCTCATATAGAAAACGATATATAAAACAGGTCCGCGGCTCCGAACTGTAAAGGCATAAAACCGTAAAGGGACCTCTGGCTAATACGTCGGGTTCCGTGATATTCGGCTCGTAGCCGAAAACTAGCTTTACTTTGTTGTCTGGGTCAACTTTGCTTGCGAGAGACAGAGAGAGGCGTTGAAAGGCTGCTCCAACGGAACTTATTGTTTCAGAGGAAAACACAAACACAGTGTACAGTCAAGTCTCAATAGCTTACGACTGGGCTCGTCCGGCACTCTTTTTGGCTGTAGTGGTTATTATTATATTTACATGCTTCCATCTCCCATTTCTGCTCGGTGACAACTCGTACTTTTCAACTCGTTGTGTCGTGTCTTTCCCTGAAAAGTTTGTGTCTTTGTGCTCTCTGCTCCCGTGTCTCAGCACTCCTCGTGCTGGCTGCTGTCTGGCGCTCCACACTTCTCCTGGGGAAACAACAGAAGCAGCCGTCAGGACACTTTACAACTGCGGGCATACACACACTAACTTTACTAAGCTAAAGACTAATGTGGAGTTTCATGCAACGATCCCGCGTCGGTGGAGGCTTCACCACACCATTAAGTAGCTCCCTCTGCCGACGCTGATCCGCTGCAGGTGTGTGGCATCCTCCTTGGGCGTGGCCAGTCATTCACAGGCCTGACGGTGCCTGTAGCCCGGCCTCCTGGCTACCGCCACAACCACGCACACACACACACCTCATCATACATAGACACATGGAACAAAACCCCCAGACAGCGGAACAGTGCACACACATACACCAAATAATAATAATAATAATAATAATAATAATAATAATAATATTAACAACAACAACAACAGTCCACACTGCTCCCAGACCCCGAGTCCTCCAGAGCTGGGTCTGTGACAGTAACTGTATTCTGAATACCACCTTTTTTAAACGGCAACTGTAACAGAATACATTTACTCATATTTTTGTATTTTAAATACGTAACGGCACTACATGTATCCCTGCTTAATACATGTATCTAACCATCATTCCATCAGCATTAGACTGAAAGCATTTCTTTTATACTTTATATCTCTCATAATTAGACAGATAGAAAACGAAATGGGGACATTTTACTGATTCCCTTGTGGTCTATTTTGTTTGGTATAAAGAAGAGACAGGCTCTGATTTCATGAAATTTAGGGAAAACATTACTGCAAGCACAAGACATAAAGAGAGAGTGCAGTAACAATGAAAAAAGTATAAAACATTTAACATCTAAAGAGGAAAAACGATAAAGAGTTGCAGTTAGAAGAGCATTTTTGTATTCTTCTTCTTTAAATATGAAGGGTTTTTTTTTGCTGTTTTGCTGTATGTGGGAGGATGGATTTTTGTAATAAGCTATCAGGGTTGGTTATAGCACACAGTGGCATTTCTTTGAATAAATGTGGAGATGCCTTTAAATACAGAGGGTTTGCTGATATAAAGAAATACAGAGATTTGTGTAGACTTAAAACAAAAACTGATGGCAAAACCATGAAACTTGTGTGATCCTCTGCTCAGAGGCTTAATAAGTAGACTGTGGATTACTGTGCAACTGTATTTAATTAGGGATACTTTCCTTCTACTGCTCACACCACTCAGCGGTACACAGAACTAAACTCATCTCTAGACTAATGAAAAAGAACAGATCTGCATAATAGCATTCATTTACGGTACGGAGAGTTAGATGGCATCCATCTGCAAAACTGTGTTTGTATTCAGCTAATTTATTTTGCCAGTTACATTTTGATAAGTAATGTAGTGGCTGAGCTGAATATATTTACTTGCTTTTCGGGGAAGGGATCAGAACAATATGCAACTGCAAATGAAGGAAGGTGGTCAGGATCAACACTTTCTCCTAGAAATGTTCCTTATATTCAGCTAATTTTCAGCATGAAATACATTCCGAAGAATGGATAATGCTGGTCAAAATACATTTTCCATTAACACTATGAGAAAATCGTAATAGTTAGGAGGGGGGTATATGTTTTCCTTTGTTTTTTCTTTCCTTTCAACATGGCCTGCTCAGCCTTTTTTAGTTTCACCTCTATCTTCTTCCTAATGAGTTCTTTGTGTATTTATAGCCCTTCCCCTTTCTTTGTCTTTATGCATCCCAGTATACATGTCACAAAGTTTATCTATGAGTTTGGCATGCTTTCTTTGATGTCATTTTTGTTTGCTTTGCTAGGCTATTTCTGTGTCTGCATATGAATGCTACCCCCCCCCCCCCCCCCCCCCCCCACACACACACACACACACACACCCATAAGAGAAATATAATTAACAAGCTGCAAAGCTGTTTGTATTAACTGTAGCGGAGCAGCAACATATCCACATAACTATTTCATCTATAGTCTACCAGAATATCCAAGTGGGTGATATCAAGGTGCCGATCAGTATGACTTTGTTGCTTAAGTACCTACAGATAGGATTAAGTGTTTTAGTGTGTCACTAGTGATTTGAACATAAACCATAGATCTTTTGAAAATAATTTAGCATCCAGTAAGTAGATATGACTTGTTGGGCTGTCATATTGTTATGACCATTATTACAAGACAAGGAAGAAAATGAGTTTTCCCATCCATGCATTGGCTGTTCTTTTTTTTTTCTGTGTCCATGTTATCACATATATTTGTGATCAGGATACATACTTTAGTACTAATAAATGTGCTTTAAATATGCTTTTAATTGCCTTTATCCTACTTTACATTTCACATCATTGACTTTGAATGTGCAAACCTGTATTACTTTTATTTAGTTAGAGCGCGTTAAGATTATTTCAATTATATGAACTCCGGCTATCATGCTAGAGTATCATGCACGTAAATATCAAATGGCTGTACATGGGTGGGTGGTTGGGTTGCTGAGAGCTCAGTTGTTCTGTAACAGATGCTCACTATGGCAACAGTGAAAGGTTCTTTATGTTAATTACATATACATAACCTCCCTTTACGCATTTGCAGACTTTAAAAGGATAATTGCTAGATTGCTATGCAATATCTTCATGAGTGCAATAACCATCATTAATACTGTTGCTTTTTAAAAAGAACCATTTTCCACTGAGACAAAGCGAAAGTTGCCATTCCTAGTTGAGCTTGACACATATTGTGAGTAAAAGTTCCAATAATATATGTCTTCTGATATTTTTTAAAACAAACAGTCTGTTAAATCATAGGATAATTTTCTTTAAATTTTACACAAACACAAACAGAGCATACTGGGAAGACAGAACTTAACTTTACTAGACAGCGCTGGGAGCATTGTAAATAATAGAGTCAGAGCTGCTTTGCTGGACAAACTATTTGACACTATTCCAAAATTAACTCTCGCATATTTTTCTGTAAACCATTATACTGCTATAAATGTTTTTTATTCCTCCTTTTTTAATTATGCTGAGTTCCTTTGATTTTATATTTACTTTGGTTTGTAAGGAGTGTTTCAGAATATAACAGATTTTTAAATGGGAAAAGTCTTTACATGGGTGCCTGTTTATTTTATAAAAGAATCAGTCTCTGTCTTGTTGTGTAGCTTTTTTAATTACTTTACTCACAGCCAATGTTTTTTTTAATGTGAACTGCCTTGCAAGCACTGCATTGTGTTCTTTTCATGGTGGGCAATTTATTAAATGGGCGCTACCTTGGTTACAAGAGCTTATTTGTGTAGTTTGCTTTGTTATATAAAGGGGACACTACATTAGACCTGTGGCCACACTCATCTGTTCTTTCCGCTCATAGTCACTCTTCTTTTGTACCCTCATATAACACCATGCCCTTCACACACATACTTTTCCAGCTTCCATTTCTTAATTTTTTACAATTGCTTTCTTTCTACTTGTGGCTGTCCCTGCCCTACACAACCCACTTTTTTTTTCTTTTTTTTTATATATCTGTACAGCTTTAGATTTAGAAGTTTTGAAAAAATTTAAAGGTATCATTTAATGAGTTTTGCAGGGAGTGATAATCATACAACAGAGATGCTGTAACATGCTGTGTTAACTGTCAGTGTCAAATGCTGTCATGTTGTTATGTCATCATATTCTTAATGAAGAACTTCATAACTTCTTATATGTCTGTTACGGTTTAAGTCTATTCATCAATATGATTTATAGCCCTGCAGCAAATACTAGCATTTCTAGCTAGTATTTGCAGTACTAGTGGAAAGTGCCACTGCAGGTACGGGATATTTAAGGTAGAGTAAGGGACAAACCAAGTCCATGAAATAATTCATTTTGTTTTACTTATAACAAAAACAAAACAAAAAAAAATGTTTTGAAAAAATCTTTGAGGGAGCTATTGTTTTATCATCTGTTTGACCAAATGTATTATAAATGTAGGTCCAATGCCACAGTTCTAGTGTGTGCTGCAGTCCTTTTGATCAGTAAGACAGTTTACTCCCAGGTACATTAACAGTAAAGCAAGTTTCAGATTTTTTTTGCCCAGCAACCCTGCAGGCTACTGCACAAGTGTCACTGAAATCGCCATAGTCATCCCCTAGTTGACTTATGATATAGCTTCTACAGCTCACCTGCACTGCAGTCTTCTTTTCTGTCTTCACTCTGTTTCCATTCTTTCCTTTGGTATATTCTTCTAAACTAAAATAGTCTAAAACTATACAAATTATGAAGGCTTAAATAATGCAAGGTTAGTCTACCTCACAAAGGTGAACCCTTATTTTTTTAAAGAACAAATATATTGTGAAATCAAGATGTCCTATTTGATTAATGTCTTTTCTTTTTTATTTCTGCCTCCTTTTGGTCTTATGTGTCGAGTTATTTCTTTAGTCTCGTTTAGTGCTTTTACTGGTTGTTTGAGATGTTTTTGATCTAGTAGGTGAAGGTCAGACCAGTGCTATACTTTCAACAGCTGGATACAAAGATCATAGACATAAAGCCGAAATGGGGTTACTCGTTGTAAAAGCACAAATGGAAATAAGCTGTGTGTGTGTTTTCCTGTGGAGAGAGATAAGGTGACAGGCAGAGGTCATTCTGGCCATATCTTGCAGACAGCCTTGCTTTCCCTGTAGGTGGTTTAACCAGACATCTGCTGAACTCACATCAGATCCTGCAGGGCGTCATGTCTGCCACCACTCCCCTCAGCTGACCTCGATCAGTATGCCAAGATTTTCATGACATACGACAGAATAAGAGACGTAGCTTTTGTGCCAGAGGCTGATATCAGATCAGGTCTTAAAGGTTTGGTGATTATATTGTTTCCCTCACCATGAGCCTTTCCTTTTAAACTATGATTGGAAATTAGAGTTAAGGGAATTTACAAGCTACAGCATACCAAACAGTTTTGTGGGTCAGTGAGAGGATTAAAGGGGAGTTGTAGCCTCTGGTTTTCCACTTATATATTCCATGGATGTTTCATGTTGATATTGAAATGTTAAGTGAAATTAAATTTCTGTCTGGATCCAAGGGGCTATGCAGTTATAATTTTAACTTCGGGCTGGGCAAAATGGAAAAATAATCTTACTACAATATAGTTGTTTTTTTTAATATCAGTTGATATTGACATATAATATCACAATATAAATCAAATCACTATCACCATCAAGCTTAAAGGTTCCTCTGTACTCCTAAGAGAAGATATAAGGTTAACAAGGGTTACATACTTCAGTCAGCTGCTTCTGACATGTCTGACTGTGGTTACTACTGCCATATCTTTTACAATAAAATAAGCATTCACGATATCACTGTGTCTCTTCGTTTTCTTTCATTATGCATAGCACTAGAGAAACTAGTCTTGGATTGTGCACAGTCTAAAGATGAGACTACTTCAGATAGTAAAAATGATTTATGGTGTCTTTGGGGAAACATGCTTTTGACACAATTTGAAGTACATGTTACACTGCTTCTTTAAATATTATTTATTTTCTTTAAAAACTGAACATGGTAAAAGTACTGTAGAACATTATACAACTGTCTTCTAAATAAACATATATACCTGTTACACTAGCTTCTGTTTAAGATTCATTAATTGGAAAGTAACATCTAACATCATGACATCATCTGGAGAAAGGAATTATCACTGGTTATACCTTATCAGTAGTGTTGTTTAATCTATCAGTGGCAGGCTATAGTTGGCTCCTTCATGGACTGGAGAGACTCTGACTTAAGCAAGCATATCCTTTAAGTTGGCTAAGACCAGATCCCTGTTGCTAAAGAAAGGGAAGGTGGAGGACAAGCACAAGGTTCCTGGAATAGTCTCTGCACTACAGACGTAGGCTTCTTGGCATTAGAGGGTTACTGGAGAGAAAGCCACCAAAAACATCAGTGAAGGTTTAAATGGAGCTTCCAAGTGGCTGTGAATAAAGAGAGGGGAACCGCTCTTGAGAGGCACAAGCCTGGGCCTGATCACCCAGGTGAGGGTGTCTGAAGACTAGAGACCCAAAACACCCGATGACCCTGAGCTCTTCACTAATGATGCCTCCAAGCTGGCTATCTGTGCAGATGGTGTTTCTTTAACCATGAAAAACTGACATCTTAATCCTGAAAAGTCAAAAGCTTTAAGTGGTACAAAAGAACAAACAAACTGAAAAACTACAGTGCTGTAAGAAAGTATTTGTCCCCTTTCTGGTGTCTTATTCTCATGTTTTGCATATTTATCATATGATCTTTCAGATTATCAATCCGCATGAGACAACAAAACCCTGAGTAAATGCAAACAGAAGTTTTAAAATCATGATTTCATTTATTAATGGACGAAGCCATCCAAATCTACCTGGCTCAATGTAGAAAACAAATTGCACCTTAAACCTAATAACTGGTTGCGCCATTATTGGCAGTAAGAGCTACAATCAAGCATTTGTCATAACTGGCAATAAGTCTTTCACAACACTGTGGAGAGATTTTGACGTATGCTTCTTTGCAAAATTGTTTTAATTCATGAACACCGACCTTACTGAGGCAAGTGAAGCCTGCAGTTATTCAAATGTTCTGGGCTCTTTATAAATAAAAATATAAAAAAGACATGGGCAGTGAGCCTCATATATGGATCAGATGTGTGACTTAAACAAAAATCTAATCTGGTAGAAAAGTATGACACAACTGTTCAAGTGCTGTCTGAGGAAAATGTTTGAGTAGGGAGCTGGTGAAGGTCCCTACTTAAAAACCTACAAATATGTTTAACCTTTTATGACTTGCTCAGTGATCGGCTCAGTGATCTGGACGCCACTAAATATGACATTTTTTGCATCCTTACTGGCATTGTGACTTTTTTTTGTCTTTTTTCAGCCCTCACACATCTGGACAATAGAGACTCATATATTAGAATGCTGTTCATAGACTTCAGTTCAGCATTCAACATGATCATTCCCCAGCAAGTCAATCACAAACTGGATCTGCTTGGAATCAGCACCTCGCTGTGTAACTGGCTGCTGGATTTCCTAACAGGAAGACAGCAGACAGTACAGGTCGGCAGCAACACCTCCAGAATACAGGGGCTCCCCGTATTCAGGATGTGTGTTGACCCCCCTGCTCTTCACTCTGCTGACCCACGACTGCACACCATCACACAACTCCAACCTTTTCATCAAGTTTGCAAATGACACACCTGTGGTAGGTCACATCAGCGACAATGATGAGACCTACTACAGGATTGAAGTTAGCCATCTGGCCGAGTGGTGCAGCAACAACAACCTGTCCCTGAATGTGGAGAAGACTAAGGAGATCAGGATCCAAGATATCTACTGCACCCGCCTCATCTGGAAATCCCTCTGCATTACAGGTGACTCCACTCATCCGTCCAACAGCTTCTTCAGTTTGCTGCCATCAGGAAGAAGACTGACGAGCCTCCGGGCAGAACCAGCAGACTGAGAGATAGCTTCGTCTATCAGGCTGTGGGGATGCTGAATTCACTCCCTGCTCTCACACACACAAACTCCAGACCTGCATTCACTGTATGACTGTGCATATGGTCTTTGACAATAAAGCTGACTTTGACTTTGACCTTGATAGCTTTTGTTGTAAACCTCTTCATCCATTAAAATATAAAAATTTAAAGTTAAGTTTTAAAAAAGTAAAATAAATGGATAAAACTTTACACTCAGTTTGGCCATTCAGACTGCAACTCACCAAAACTATTTCCATTAAAAGGTTTTTCATTAATCCTTTTTTTTTAAATCTAATCTAATACGTAGATACAAATTAAAAGAAAATTAAATGGAGAAAAATAATATTCTTGCACACAAGCTTCCTCATAGATTGAGAACTAATTTTTAATTTAGCCTAATGTTTGCTGGGTTGGTACTTCTTCAGACCTCTATTTGAATTATGAGCATGTCCTTCATTTTTCTGTTAGGCTACAGCTTAAGATTTTGATTTATTCTTTACATTTCTTTATACTCTTAAAATGTTAAAATTAAGTCTTGAGCAACCCATAATTTCTTTATATTTTGCTTAAGACAGGCCAGACTTTCACCTAGTTTTTCTTTTTTCAGTGGTCTCCAGGTTTTAAGAAGGTAAATCAAGGTTGTTCTTTGGACATTGGGTGCTTTTTAAATCATTTTCCATCCTGTCCTCATACCTTAGAAGAGAATGTTTTTCATGCTCTGTTTTAACCTTCCAACCGTGCAAATTAAAGTGTATTCTACCAGCATTAACTTGATGAATGTGTGTGGGTGTGTAACTATCAGCAGTTTGGGCTGAGTTTTATGGGGGCTGGGATGATGTTTTTGGATTGAACAAACAGAACCAAACTCATGGTGCTTTTCCAAAAACGGGATATTAGAAGACTTCCCCAAAAAGGTTTCTCTGACTGAGTAGACCTACATAAACTAGTAACAGGATCAGGACCACTGGAAAAAGAAAAAGTGGGGACATTTTTTTTCTCAGTTTTGAGAAAAAACTCATTAAGACCAGGTTGAACATTAATAGCTGTTAATTCTCTCCTACTTGTCATCACATGGACTTTTTCCACTTATAAATCAATAAATGAATAATGTAGGTTAAACACTTACTCGCAGGACATGCACCAGTTGTTGAATTTGGAGTGTCCCTTTCACAGTGCCAAATTTTTAAAACCAGAGTATTAAAATAAATAAAATAAAACCTTTTGTGTCACTATTTATGGGGTAAAACTGTGGAATAGTTTTACTATAGATCTACAGCAATGCTCAGGAATTAGTAAGTTCATGAAAATACTTCGAAAACTGATTTTGGAAGAATATGATACCGATAAAGATGATCACCCATTGTATGTATAAAAATATCAAATTATATCCAAATTATATCAATCACGGTAGCCAAGTTTACATAGGTTCTCCTCGTGTATCGTGTGGAGTATGTGATGATGGGAATTAGGTGAATTATGTGGGATCAATAAGATGTTGAGCAGGGGTAGGAATTAATAAGTATGTTCATACTTCTTCCTACTCCTTTTCAGACCAAACATTGTTACATTATGTCAGACGATTTTGTTTTATTTCATTATATATTTTTTGTTTATCTGAACACATACGTGTGTGTGTGTATATCTACATATATATTCGTATCTGTAAATGAAAATATATGTAGTGTGTATATATTGTTTTTTGTTTTATATGTCTGAAACAAATAAAGATACAATACAATACAATACAATACAATAAATGGCGAAGTTGATGGGCTAAAATTAGTGGCAGACAGCTTGAGTAAGGTATTGATATCTATATCAGTATTTTGATCTATCAGGGTCCTGTCATTAATGAAGCCATTTTAAGTGGCTGTATCTACTGTATACTACTCTGCTTCATTGTAAGATTTCAAAAAGTGAAAATATCCCCACATTACTGAAGTCCTCTGACTCTTCTTTTCATCAATATCTTTTTGAGTTTTTACCCTCAGGCTTTGTCTGTTGAAGTGCCGTGTTCAGTAACCCTATTGTTCAAGCTTTGCTTAACATTTTCTGTTGTCAATTTGTCTTTTATCTTGTCCACACTCCTGATGTACTGGTGTGTACTGATGCAGTAACCCTAACATTAGCACACGTGCTGCTGTGGTGGCTGTTCCTCTGATGCTGTGTGCATCAAAATAACTTAAAGTGGCGTTAACCCTATTTCAACCATGCGATTTGTTAGGTGGCACTCCTCGCATTGTCTTTGGCCTTTTGTGTTGTCTCTGAAAACATGGATGGAATGAATTCTGGCAACTTTATATCTCACTTTAGATCTCACGTTTCTATCAAGGAAAACATATATTACAGTAATTGTCTTTTTTTTTTTTTATCACCCAGCTCTATTTTAACCATAAGCATTCCATTTGTAATGACTGATTTTTAGTAATATGTACCGTATATGAGCAGTAAAGTTTTCTTGTTAAGCTTGTTCTGTATTATCTTCAACTACTCCCACACACTGATGATGACCTCCAGTACCTGATGTGCTGTTGTTGCCAAAACTACTCCACCTCACTGAGAAATGGACTCTGAAAGCTCCTAAAGGGGCCCTATAGTATATGGCACAAAGTAAGCTGGTGGATACAGCCACACTTTAAGCAGTGGCAGCAGACTGAATCTGATTTGGATGCAACTGTATAACTAGGAAATAAATTATGCCTTCAGACACTAGACATAACAAACAGTTGAGTTATACACTGTACTGTTAATAGGCACAGTTTTAGAGACACAAGCATCGACTACTGCATGTCAGTAAGTGAAATGCTTTTGTAATTTTACTGTGGCTCACGAGAATGGTTCCTAATTGATTAAATTAATATTAAAATGGTTAGTTTTATGTCTCTTATGACAAGTCTTACTAAAATCTTGAAGTAATCCCGAAGGAAGAGAATCATTCATCTAACGGTGGAAAAGACACTTGATTAAGTGTAGGCAGACATCCCTACCCAGCAAACCGAAAGCTTTAACAGGAATTTTGAAATAAAGGTATTTATAAATCAAATCAAATTCAAATTTCAAATTCAAATTTTATTTGTCACGTACACAGTCATACACAGTACGATATGTAGTGAAATGCTTGGACAACTGCTCGTGACCTAAAGAGAACAAAAAAGGAAAAGGCTATGAATAAGATAGGAAATAAATATGAAAAATTTAAAAGGGTAAATTTAACTAAGAAGGAATAAAATATAAATTAAGGTTAAAAATGAAATAACTGTACAACACAAATTAGAATGAAGGGTAAATTTAACTGGGAAGAATAAGATAAAGATAAATATATAAATTAAAGTTGAAAATAAAATAACTGTACAACAAAATACAAAATACACAATATAGAACTATATAAGAATGTATGAAGAAATATAAATGTAAATAAATATATACACAATAACAGCAGCTGTACAAGTATTAACCGGAAATGAAGAATATAGTGACCAGTGTTGTGCAAAACCAAAGTCCAGAAAGTCCAGTGTGTGTGTAAGAACTGTATGTGTGGGTCAGTACTGTGTGGTGGTGTGATTGAGAGACCGTATCGCCTGCGGGAAGAAGCTCCTCCTCAGTCTCTCTGTGTTGGTCTTCAGGGAGCGGAATCGCTTTCCTGACCTCAGCAGAGAGAACAGTCTGTTGTTGGGATGGCTGAGGTCCTTCACGATCTTCCTGGCCTTGGTCCAGCACCGCCTGCTGTAGATTGAGTGCAGGTCAGGGAGCTCGGAGCGGATGGTGCGCTCAGCTGACCGCACAACCCTCTGTAGAGCTCGTCTGTCCTGCATGGTGCTGTTCCCGAACCAGGTTAAGATGTTTCCCGCCAGGATGCTCTCTATGGTGCACGAGTAAAAGTTCCTCAGCACCTTGGAGGGCAGTTGGAAGTCTCTCAAGCGTCTGAGGTGGTAGAGACGCTGTCGGGCCTTTTTCACCACGGTGTTGATGTGACAGGACCATGACAGGTCCTGCGTGATGTGAACTCCGAGGTATTTGAAGCTGTCCACTCTCTCCACTGGGCACTCGTTGATGACGGGGGTCTGGTAGTTCCTCTCCTGCTTAGTGCTGAAGTCCACTATCAGCTCCTTTGTCTTACTGACGTTTAGAAGGAGGTTGTTCCTCTGGCACCAGTTCTCCAGATTCCTAATCTCCTTCAGGTAGGCTGTCTCGTTGTTATCAGAGATCAGGCCCACCACGACGGTGTCGTCAGCAAACTTGATGATGGTGGTGGAGCTGGTAGTGGCCACACAGTCATATGTGTACAAAGAGTACAGCAGGGGGCTCAGAACACACCCCTGGGGGGCTCCAGTGCTGAGAGTGGTGGAGGCTGAGACATGTCCGCCCATCCTTACTGCCTGTGGTCTGCCAGTTAGGAAGTTGGAGATCCACTGACACATAGATGAGCTGAGTCCCAGATGCTCCAGCTTGGTGGTGAGTGTGGAGGGAATTATGGTGTTAAATGCAGAGCTGTAGTCTATGAAGAGCATTTTAACATAATTCCCCCTTCTAGTGTCCAAGTGAGTGAGTGATGTGTGGAGGAGATGAGAGATGGCATCGTCTGTGGAACGATTTGGACGGTAAGCGAACTGTAGTGGGTCCAGTGTGTCTGGTAGTGAAGAAATGATGAAGTCTCTGACCAGGCGTTCAAAGCACTTCATCACTACTGAGGTGAGGGCTACAGGGCGATAGTCATTGAGAGAAGCAGGGTGGGGTTTCTTCGGGACAGGAACAATGATGGACTCTTTGAAGCATGTGGGGATCACCGACTGAGATAAAGAGATGTTGAATATCTCAGTGAACACAGGAGCTAGCTGGTATGCGCAGTCTCTTAGGATACGACCTGGGATGCCGTCTGGTCCTGCTGCTTTCCTGGTGTTCACTCTCTTGAAGGCTCTCCTTACTTCATGCTCGGAGATGACGAGCACGTTTCCGGTGCTGGCAGTATCTTCCTGTCTGCAGCCGTTAGCGCCGCTAACACTAGCATTGTTGGAGTCCTTAGCTGCACCCTCGAAGCGAGCATAGAAAGTGTTCAGCTCGTCTGCCAGAGTCACGGCCGCGTTCGTCATACCGGTTGTTGGTGCTTTATAGTCCGTTATTGTCCTTAGTCCCCGCCACAGGCTCCTAGAGTCACTCTGTTGGAGTTGTGACTCTAGTTTCCTCCCGTAGCGCTGCTTCGCCTCTTTCACCGCCCTCCGCACGTTATATGACGCGGCTTTGTACGGGTCCATGTCCCCCGTCATGAGTCCCGTGTTGTAGGCAGCGGTGCGGGATCTCAGAGCGTTGCGGATGGTTTTATCCAGCCACGGCTTCTGGTTGGGAAACGTTGTGATAGTCTTTGTCTCCACGGTATCATCCGCTAGTTTCCCAATGAATCCCACAACCGCTTCCGTAAACACGTTGACGTCATCGTCGGAGCTGTTTCTGAACATGCCCCAGTCTGCGTCATCGAGTGCGTCCTGTAACGCGGCCACCGATTGATCCGTCCAGCGCGCGACCTTCCTCTGAACCGGAACTTCCTGTTTCAGCCTTTGTTTGTATTTTGGCATGAGGAAGATGGCGGCGTGATCAGATTTGCCAAACGGGGGGCGGGATTGTGCCTTGTAGCCGTCCTTGACCGTAGTGTAGCAGTGGTCCAGTGTCCTTTCACCTCTGGTGGGGCAGGTGATGTGTTGATAAAAGTTCGGCGCTGCGCGTTTGAGGTTGGCGCTATTAAAGTCCCCCGTCACAATAAGCGCAGCGTCCCGGTGTTGTGTCTGGTGCTGTGTGAGTGCCTCATGCAGCTCGCATAAGGCGGTGACCGTGTCCGCTTGTGGTGGAATATAAACGGCACTTACAATGACCGATGTAAATTCCCGAGGTAGATAAAAAGGACGACACATGATGGACAGTAGTTCCAGATTTGGTGTGCAGGAGCGTGTGAGAGGAACAACGTTCGCACTGTTGCACCAGTTGTTGTTCACCATTAAACACACGCCGCCTCCCCTTGACTTCCCCGAGTCCCGTGTCCTGTCCATGCGGTGAACCGAGAAGAACTCGGCCGGCTGGATGGCGTGGTCCGGCACCGCTGGGTTCAGCCATGTCTCGGTGAAGCAGAGGAGATTGCAGTCCCGAATGTCTCTCTGGAACTTTATCCTGGCCCTGAGGTCGTCAAGCTTGTTCTCCAGTGACTGGACGTTGGCGAGCAGGATGCTAGGCAGAGGTGTGCGGTGTGCACGAGCTCTCAGCCTGTTCCTGACGCCGGCTCGCTTCCCTCTAGGCCGCCGCCGCTTCCCTTTGTTCTCCCTCGAGATCTCACTCGGCCAGCTCGGATCCGGAGTTAAAAACTTCGAATTGTGAGTACATTGTATACCAATAGAAACAAGAGTGTCACTGTCATACCTAATGTACCCAATGGTGATGATTTTGCCGATTTAGAAACGCTGAAAACTAACTTAAAAAACAAAGACAGAGAAAAAGTGGTCGGAGCAGTCGTGACGGCAGCCGACCTCACCGGCGCCATCTTAGTTAGATATATATATATACATTTTCTTGATCTAAAAAGTATGATAATACCTGTTATATAATTTTTAGTTCATGAACCTTTCAAAGCTTGTTAGAGTTCTGTCTTATGGTTTATGTCTCTGTGTAATCCTTAGTTGCTGTCTCCTCTGTCTGCTATATCCCCGTGTCCAGTCAGTGTCTGTGTCTGCCCTGGTCCCATGTCTCTGTTCCCTCTGTTGTAGTGCCTGCCTGTGAGTTTGTGTCTGTAAGTTCAGTCTGTGTTATGTTTCCTGTTTTACTTTGAAAGTCCGTGTCTCATGTAAATGTGTCTGGTTGTGCTTCCTTTGTCTCGTTAGGCCTGATTTGCCCCAGCTGTGTTTCCCTCCTGTTGCCCATTCCCTGATTGCTCCCTCTGGTCGTGTCCAAATTCATGGGCTGCATCCTCCTGAGGACCCGGCCTTCGCGGTCTACGTGGGCCGGGTCCTCAGAAGGTCGGGTAGGCCGGAAGTAAACGGCCGTGAAATTGGACGGTCTAGCCTTCTGATTAGCGTCACCGCCGTTTTGGTGGAGTTTAATAAACTCAGCCGTCTGCTCCTTGCTATCTAAAATATAACAGGACACTGGCGTAAATTCTTGAGTGTCTCATACTTCTGTTTAATCAGTTTTCTGTTTGACGTTTAGTCAGCTGTTTAAAAACCAAGGAGGAACCCATCCGGGGGATTAATAAAGTTTTATTTTATCTAATCTAATAACTTTATTCTCAGCCAAACTGATTTACTCACGAACAAACAAAACACTGAAAAAAGCCCAACAATAACATTTTTAGGTTGTCTAAGTGACTTATATATTACGTTTAACCCGAGCAGCAAAAGTCCCCGGTGATCTGAAAATGATGTGCCGGGAGTTGTGCCATTCTCGGCCGCATCAGTAACCCTCGAGCTCCCGGCTAGCTATCGAGCTGGTGGGTAGCAGACGTCTCCGAAAACGTCGAAGCACTTTTGCAAATATGCGATATCTTGATAAACCGAGCAGATATTTGATGTTTACACAGCTACTTTAATATGTTAAAAATTTATTTTGTGACCCAGAAAGATTAGTATGAGTAATTTTAAAACTTAGTAGCGGCCGCCATTGTTGGAAACTGGAGTTTGGCTGGGCTGCGCTATGAATTCTGGGATATGGTAGGCCACGAAGGACACACCCGACCTATCCTTCAAATTCAGGGAAAAGGAGGACGCATTTGTCGGCTGCATTCGGAGGAGTCTACGAATTTGGACAGCCTTCGGCGCGTCGCTGTGATGTAATCGGTCTACAAATGCGGCCTCAGGAGGATGCAGCCCATGAATTTGGACTCGACCTCTATGTATTTAAGCCCTGTGTTTCAGTTTGTTGCTGTTGTTATCTACTCTCATCTTGTTGTGTGTTCTGTCTGCGTAAGCTTATTTTGTATTCCTAGTTTTGTTACCCTTTTGAGTTTAGCAATAAAGCTGTTTTGGCTTCACGTTTTGCCTCCGAGTGTCTGCACTTTGGGTCCTCCTACTACCACTCCTGCCTGCACACAGCCTTCACATGACAGGTTTTTTTGCAAATACTGTATAAATAGAATGTTTTGCTGGGGTTTTTTTTCTTTTTTTTTTCTTTTTTTTAAAAATGTGATTTGCTGTTTAGAATTGTGTAACTGCAGATTACATGACACTGTAAATCTCTCTTTGACATCCCACTCTTTAGACAATACCTAGAACTACTTTCAACATGCACTTTACAGCTGCATGTTTCAGAAAATTACTTGCATAATTATTATTACAAGCAGAGCACACAGCCTCCACACTTCATGAGTTTTGTGACCCTAACATAAAAAAAAGTACAATGTATTGTATTAAGAAGAAAAAGAACAAATTTAATTGCTATATGTAATTGTAATTATCCACAAGTTTGCAGCTTTCTCCGTGGGTGTCCTCTACTTATTGTTTGCAATGACTTGTTGGGCACATTTAAAAAAAAAAAAGTGACTAAGGAGACTAAAAGACTTGTTTTTATATGCATATGAAACATGCACAATTTTTTTTATTTTCTTGGGAGGATGGCTAAGGACTTCATAATGGGATGCGGATTACGTTTTGTTTAGTTTTTTTCCATTAAGGCTTTTTGTCTCATGCACATGTATGGTGATGCAGATAAAATTGTACAATGCATACTCAAAGGGTGTCACATTATTTCAGTGATGAACATGTGGGAATGATGGATCAAGAAACAGAGCAACTGGCTAGCAAGGGCAGAAGAAATTGCTTTAAAAAAACATGCAAACTTTAGATATAGACAGTGAACTGCAAAGCAAGACTCTTAGTTTTTAATAAAAATTCTACATGGTTTCTCAACTCTTGTATTGTTTCTAGTGGTATAGTGGATAACACATCTGCTTGGCAAGCTGAAGCTTGCTAGTTTGATTCTAGCTAGAGACACCAACCCTCTTTGGGCTGTTTTCTGAAGGACATCTGGGTTAAAACTCTTGTATCTAAATGTTAACAAACTGTTTGGATGGAATATCTAAACTTGGCTCTAGAAAAAAGGGATCAACAGGTGTTTTGTATTTTTAATTCACCTAAACATGTGTGGACACGTGATTCGTGGCCCCTGATACTTAATATTGGCAAGTAGAAAGTTGGAAATGAAATATGACAGCAGCCTTCAGTCCAAATACTGGGAAGTTGACCAACCCATGGATAAGAAAAAAGAGATGCCCAGGGATATGAACAGGCTTGTAAAAGTCATCTAGTGACGGATTACTCGAGCAGAGGATTTCTCTGATATAAGAAAGAAACACTCGCACATGATGAGAAAAGGGATTTTGGAGAATGGACACAGAAAGATCCTCAGAACAAGAAAGAAACTGTGGCCTTTTGAAAAATAAAATGTAATATCCCACATGTCTTACCAACAAAAAACATGACCCCGTCACATTTCTCTAGCACTGTTTTGTTACTCTCTTTTCTCAGCCCCTTTTTTCTTCCACATCAGTTTTTTATGCCCCTACCAAGTCCTTGGGGTGGAGACCAAAGAGTAAAAGAGATCCATCAGTGTTTGCTAAAAAGCCTTTGCTGCCTCATAAATAAAGAAGGTGGATGAATTAGGAAGTTAAATCATGTTGGGTTGTTAATGTCATTGCCTACAGACAAACATGAAATACTCTGTGTTTGGCCGCTTTGCTCCCTCCCTTAGGCTCTGCCACCACCTTATTATATGATGAGACGTCATAGCACATGTGTGAAAAAATGGTGCTGAAACATCATACCTTATATTTTAGAGAAAGCAGAAATATATTTTTTATACTGAAATATAATAACTGCCCTTGATATTTTGGAGTAGCTCTGTGTTATGGCTCAAATAACAAAACTTTTTTGTTAACAAAACGTATTTTATTTATTTATTTTTAATGTTTTAGAAGTTGTACCGCATGTAATTGATAATACAATATCACAGGGATGAAATGCATCTGTTCTAGAGCAGCCGTTGACCATATAACAGGAACAAACCTGTTGATTTTACTTATACTCTATCAAGTACTATGCTTTTTTTTTCCTTTTTATTTATTTTCAAGTCTGTTTAACAAACAAATTGTAAGGAAATGTGCAGTAATCAGCATTTTATGCATTTGTTTTTCTCAGTTAGGTAAAACTTTGCTCACTTCAAAAGGGAACGCAGAAAATCAAACACTGCTATGAACTGGAAATGCCGGCAATCACAACACTCACTATAGCATAGCAATAGTCTAACTTTTCTTTTAAATTCTGCCTGGTTTTGAGCTTTCTTTTGATTTTATTAACTTTAGTCCAAACACATTTAGACATAGTAGTGCACAGTAGTCATCTCAACCAAATATCACAAAATTATTTCACTTTAAACTGAAAAAATAAACTTGCATGGACCAACCACCACCAGCACTTTAATCACCACCCACCACGATAACGTCAAGCTGGACTTTAAACAGTTTGAATTCTGTGCCTCTTTACTCTTCCTCCAGACTCTATGATCTTGATTTGCAAATGAAATACAAAAATGACTTTAACTGAAAAGAGGAAGTCCACTTCTTTTCCTTAGCTCATGTAAGATTCTTCTGAGACTGGTTTAGGACTGGCCTAATATCAGGAATGCAACATCTGCTGCCCCTTTCCTGAAGACAACTGCTTGTGGTGGCTCTTGATGCACTGACATCTGCCTCTGTCCACTCATGAAACTCTCCCTCTCAGATTTCTTGACAGTCCTCTCAAGGCTGGGATGACCCCTGCTGCTTGTGCACCTTTATTATGCTTTTCCCTCTCAGTGGTTGAAGGCAAAAAGGTGGGGTGGATGTAGCATCTACTAAACTGAATGTTGGCAGTTCTGTTGCTGCTCGGGTCTGCATAACAAATATCCTGGATATTTGCAAAATACCAAGTTGCTCTCCAAAGCATCCATCAGAGTGTCAGTGTTAGCTATAAAGCACTTAAGGATAAGAAAAGAAAAAAGGACATGAATGGGTGAATGAGGCATACTGTATAAAGTGCGTTGAGCGTTCAGGTACAGTAGAAAAGCACTACCAGTCCATTCCAGTCCACTTTTTATTGACATGCTTTTATAAAACACTCGGTGAACAAAGCAATGACCTTTCTCTGACTCACCCTTCTTGTGGAGTGTGTAAGTGATTTTCATCTGGACAACTGTCAAGGCAGCAGTCTTCATCAAATCAAAAAACTTCATGATACTCACAATTAAAATAGGAAATTCACTATTAAATAGATTTGAGGGATTAAAACATTTTTGAATGCTTGGTTGACAGCAGCTACATAACGTTAGGAGCCCCAATATATTCTTCTGTGTTAGTCTCCAAAAGTTGATTCTGTTCATCTGGACGTGGCGTTTTCAGTGTTTCCACTAAAAACGCTGCGTCCAGATGAATAGAATCAACTTTTGGAGATTCATTTACCTGGATGATTGAGCATGCATCAAGACATCTTCTGTGTAAGCACTTTTTTATATGTCTTCAGTAGAGAAAGCAATAACAGACGTCTATACTCTGAAGTTGTCTTACCATGTACATCTGCCAACTGTTTTCTTGTGCAAGCTTAAACACGGTAATTTCATTTCTTCAAGTATATGTCATTAGGAAGTATGAACAAACTAGCGCTAACACAATTATCAAAAAGGGTAAAATGTGTGCATTAAATATAAGTATCATTTCAAATGTGTCAGAAACGTTCAGAGTTGCCAGGATGAAGAAAAAAAGGAAAACCAAGCCTACAGCTTGTCATTTAAACCAGATAAAGATACCATAGCTAATGCACACAGAAGGATCAAAGCTCAGCCCTATGGTAACACTGAGCTATTTCTAGAGTTAGGTTCAAATCTAACATCATGGTCTGTTAGTGTATGCTAACATGAAAGCTTTAGCAAGGGACTTTGCAACACTGTAAATGTATAGGCAGCATATTAATGATCAGTCTCTTAAAAAAAAAAAAGCATAAGAATATTTATAGTTGCATCAAATTATTGTGTGTCATGTGATTATAGTTTATAGAGTCTTGGGGATATTTGTGCACTTTCTATTTCTTGTTTGAACCTGCAGTAATATACGATCCATACAACAGAATAAATACCTCAGTATACCCACTGAAATTCCCGCAGTTATGTAAGTAATAAGTAACATCCCATTAACAAGGGATTTCAAAACAAATTTGTTTTGCTTAGACTTTTCAAAATAAAATCTCAAAATCGTTTTTACATTGTACATTGATGACTCATTTGTTCAACAAATAAGCATTCTGGGTGCTGTGCCAGGAGCAAAAAAGATTGCTAGGAAGGAAAAACTGCTCTTTTCTGAATTTTGTGTTCACCTTATTTAATTTGACCAAATGGATCAGTTGCTTTTTCCGTTTGTTTTCCTGCTATGCCTCTGTTTCTCACCATTATTATGATTCGGTAGCATAGATGAGATACAAATGAGATGAATTCTAGTCACCAATAGCATTACCTGCTGGCAGTTTGTGTGTGTGTCTATGTGTGTGTGAGAGAGACAGAGAAAACCACTGAAATTAACTATCTGTCGGTTGCTTGTGTGTATCTGTTTGATGAATGTGTGATTATCAGAGAACCGCAGCACTGGGGTGTTTTCTGAGCTGCAAAAACACAAAGCGCACGGCCATTTACTTAGATACATCTCGCTGGACTGGATTCCCTTTCACCTTCAGAACTGTTAGTTCTTCATAGCTTAAATTCAGCAAGGTGCTGGAAACATTCCTCATAGATTTTGGTCCAAATTTACATGGTAGCATCACACAGCTGCTGCTGATTTCTCAGCTGCACATCCATAAAACAAATTTCTCATTCCACCACATCCCAAAGGTGGTCTATTGAATTGAGACCTGATGATTGTGGAGGCCATTTGAGTACAGTGAAAAAGTTTGACATGATTTGAGCTTTCCAACATGGTATGTTAGCCTGGTGGAAGCAGTCATCAGAAGATTGGTACAATGTGGTCATAAACAGATCGAAACTGAATGTATTTCTGTATATACTGTACAGTAACATTACCTGTTCTCCTGCTGAAAAATTCTGACAGCGGATGCAACAGTGTTTCTGTTTAGAACAAGTTGTACTCCTTGCCCAGTCTCTCTAAGTGAAAGACCACCACTGATAACGTCATCAATAATAGTTGCCTGAATTTCTTCTGAAACTTGAGCCCTTCCAACTACGCCTCCACCTCTCACACGGATTCCTCTTCCTTGTACCCCTCTACCTCTTATTCTCACTCTCATCTGCCTTAGACCTCCTCCAGCCATGATGGTAAAAAACGACATAGACACCTTTTAAGACATGCAGACTGACTGCTGGTTGAAGATTTGTGTGAAGGAATGTCAATCAGCTGTCAGTGTACATGCGTATGTGTGCGTGTGGCTGTGTGTGTTCCGTGTTCAGCCGGGAGAAAGTGTCCCTTCACACGCAAAAGACAACAATCTTCGGTCAAGACAGGTGGCCTTGAATGAGGAGGGAGAAAGTCACAACACAGTCTTGTTATCTAAGGGAGAATTGTTATTCCCATCAGCTTTTGCCTTGAGCATCCAGCTGGCGCCAGGGGGGCCGCATGAGATGAAGATGGTAGTTGTTTTGGTTAGTGCGAACAAACTGCATCCAATTTTACAGTAGGTCTAATGTCCGTCACTGGTCACCAGGTCTCTCAATTCCCATTGTTCTTCTCCAAGATCTTATCCATATTGCATTCAAAAAAACACAGTCTGAGTACACACAGCCCTGCCCATCGTCTATCATGTCGGCCAGCCTTTGGGATTTTGAACAGCTGTAGCCGCTTCTTATTCTTCGAAATGCCAGGTCCAAGCCAGATCCAGTCAGCCAGAACTCTGTTATCGTGGTTCCGAATTGGTAGATGTCGTTCAATGTCCTCCATCGAGAGTGTCGCCAGACACACAACACAACCGACCATCGAGTATCCGGCAGCAAATGTCTCCGCAGGACAATCAGGCTCTCCCAAGCCCAGGAGTTGTCAGTTTCGTTAAGGGACCAGTTGATCAAATCCATAATTCTTCTTTAGGTTTTTAGAGAACAAGTCTGGGACACTCTCTTAGGGTTAGAGAATAAGCAAGACTATATACAAAAGACATGAGAAGCCAAGCAGGAAAGGTAAGGGAGAGGGAGAAGGAGAAAGTGCAACCGCCTCCGTCAAGAGCCAAAAGTTTAGTTTGTTTGGTTACCATACAACAGTGAGGCTTGGACTGCTTGAATGGCCTTTGTGTTAACTGTGTTGCAAAAGGGTGGGGAAAATGTGTCAATCCAATGAGAAATGGTTAACATATTTCCAAGAGGTGTCTTCCATAATACTGATACAATGATGACGAAAACTGAGTGGATCCTGTGTTTTTTTTTTTTTTTTTTTTTTTTTTTTTTAAGGTCGGTCAAAGCAATCAAGAAAAACTGTAATCTAGGCCTTAACTTAACTAAACAAAACATTTTATGTCAGCCACTATCTGAACACTAGCCAGACAAAATAATTGCATGCCTCAATGATGTTTTACATTTAAATAGACAATCCTACACAAGTGTGTTGGTTTATGTGATGGTTGATCACATGATCTACATAAAATGAATAATTTAAATAGCTTGTGTAAAGTCACAATAATTGCTTCTAACAGTGAATTCAGTCATTCAAACACTGTCACCAAGCTCCAGTTTTTATTTCAATTTTATTTTTTTTATGTCTCTACTGGATGTAATTGCTCAAAATCTGCAGTGGCATTATGTAGCCTTGAGGCAGAGTGGTCACATATTCACTCTGCTGTTCCTTCATTAACACCAGAGCATAGGAGACAGAGCCCCTCTGTGACACCAATAGACCATTTATTGGCTATACTCAGCTGGCCCCCTTTGGCATCAGTCCACTGACCCTCTGGTATTATGTTTTTCTGCAGCTTATTAGGATTTCAGTACTTCAGGAGGACACACTGCAGAGGGGCAAGATTTGGGTGAGACACTAAGAAAGCTCAGGGCAAGGGAGGAGTGTCATGATGACTTAAGCTAAAACAAAGTCCAATGAAGTCCAATTGAAAACAACATTTAGTTCTCTTTTTGGCAGTCATAATTATGAAACTTACCAATTAAATTTGTCTATCTAGTTCATTTTGTGCTGTGGGTCACAAGCTGTTGGCAGACAAGCTGTTTGATAGTGAAGAGTAAAGACCACAGTAACGTCTAAATAGACCAAAATTAAATTTGCGGATTACTGTTAAAGTTTTAAAGTTTGCTTGTTGGCAAACTATCTTAACAATGCCTTTATTTCCTGCTGGATGTTTATTAGGTTTCCCATTGATCTGTGTTAACGTGTGTAACAGAACCTGTATCCTTTTTCAGGAAACAGTAGCAGAAAACCTAACTGTTGTTAGAGTTGGTGGCTCTTGTGCAACATGGTGCTGTTTCATTGTTAATGTCACTATTTTTGTTTGTTTTTTTGCCAAAAATGAGGCAAAATGCAGAAGCAGTCCTGTGAACAATTAAAAACACCCCACGATTCAGTAACTTGTAGACCACCAACGTACACTGATGGAGCTGAGGCATTGTACTTCCACTGTAGTCAATGAATGTGGGTAGATCAGGGACATATAGTAAAATGAAAAGGTTTTCATAAAGACTCTGTGCAGTAGACTCCATGATTTGGAAGTTTTAAGGAACTTGAAGTAAATGTTTTCTGTATGACTTTAACGGTCTCTTAAATCTTTCTGTAAGGATTTTGGCTCACTCCTCTTTACAACATTGCTCCAGTTCATTGAGGTTGGTGAGCATTCATTTCTGTACAACACTCTTAAGGTCCGTTTCTTTCAACTTGAGGTCTGGACTATGACTGGCCATTGCAGCCCCTTTATTCTTTCCCTTTTTATACTCTGTTGTTGAATTGAGGGTGAGCTTGGGGTCATTGCCTATTTGCTTGACCCAATATGGACCCAACCTTATACATCATATAAATGGCCTCAGATTTGACTCAAGATTGACTCATATTTTTGTATGCATAGGAGTTCATGGTCAACTTAGTGACTGCAAGGTGCTGTGGCTGTAAAACAAACCCAAATCATCACTATGCTTGACAGCTGTTATGAAATCTTTGTTGTAATATGCTATGTTTGTTTTTTGACAAACATGGCACACTGTGTTATGCGTGTTATCTCCACTTGTGGAGGTGTGGTGGTAGTGTTGTGGGTTTGTTTGTTTTTTTCAGATTCAGTTTTACAAACCTGAGCCATGTTCTCTTTAGAGAGAAGAAGATTTTTCCTGGCAACCATTCCAAACAAGCCACACTTGTGGTGATCGCGAAATTTTTAAAAATCTAACTGAAGCCTGCAAAGTCAGACATGTATCTCTTTGTTTTTGTTTTTGTTTTGCACGTTCTCTGAGCATTGCACAGTCTGACCTACAGTAGTAGTGAATTTGATGGGATGTTCACTCCCAGGAAGATTGGAAATTACCATATAACCCTTCCCAGACTGGTGGGCAACAATATTTGGTTCTCTAAGATCACTGCTGATGTTTTCCACACACCCGAAGGCTCGGTTAGTATAGAGGTGATCACGCTTGGCGATAATCTGTCAAAACAAATACATTCATTTTTCACATAATGCTTCTGCATATTAGCTTAATATGTGTTCAATAAATAATGACAACCCCCCAAATCAGTCCAGAAGGCCACAAAGAATCAATGTACACTCTGTATCTTAATCTTTAGATTAAAGTTAGGTATACAGTCATGTTTACTATTTTTAAGTGGTTCATCTCCCCTCTCTTCTGTTTCTTACTTTCGGTTATCCCTCAGTACCTAAAAGCTAGAATCACATTTTGAAGAATATTTTAAGAAGCGCTAATTGCATCTTGTTCTATTCCCTCAAGAGCTTGAGTGGGATACCTTTAACTGTGTACCAAACAAACCCCAAAAGTCTCCTTTGTTTAATCTTCTCCCAAAACCTCCTTTGAAAACAATTAATGTGATAACGCAGGCGTTTGGTGCAAGCTACTGCTGTCCTTTTAACAGACATACACAAACAGCAGTCACTGGCATAGCACCGGGATCATCTCCTCATTCGAATCCTTCATGTTTCAGATGACACTAGAGTGAAAACATTCAGTGTGTTTATTGTGCTTCAAATGAACAAACAACAGCTCGAACCTTGTGCACAAGCACCAAAGTTTAGAAATAACTAGCAATGGAAGAAAGAACCAGTTTAAATGAGATGGCTGATTAACTGAGGCAATGTCCTTTGAGGAGCAAATCTCACCTCTTGGCAAAAAACATGGTAACAGCTCCACCAGAAGATTTTAATCTTCTGGATCTAGAATAGGAATAAGAATAAGACTGTGAAAAGTTGTGTGTACCGTTGTGGCTTCATTAACAGCTCAGTCCAGAGTATTTTCATGATCAGCATCTCTGGCTCACCCCATTGT
Organism: Aulonocara stuartgranti; assembly: GCF_965226115.1. NCBI lineage: Eukaryota > Metazoa > Chordata > Actinopteri > Cichliformes > Cichlidae > Aulonocara > Aulonocara stuartgranti. The sequence continues at coordinate 31,129,263 of NC_138940.1, forward strand.
CATGTTATGGATACAGCTGAAAAAAGTATATTTATATACAGCTTTACCACCATAACAAGTTTATACGTTCACCATTACACATTTGAAACTACTTTGAACCCCTACTGTGTGTATCTGTGCATCAGTACAATAGCATGACTCATTCATATTTTCAAGTACAACTGTTGATTGGCTCTTTGGTTGCAATTGCAATTTTTTTCATACTCTGAAAGATTTTTATTCACGATCTTTTGAGTGTCATGTCTCTCCTATAATGTCTAGTTGAGAAGAGAAGTGGTTTCAGTGGCAAATGGGAAAATTTCCATTTAGTTCTCCCTCCTTACGGATGTTTCTTCTTCTGACAGGATGCTGTGACTGAATATCTGGCTAACTAAACATTAATGCTATGTAATCATCTTTGTAAACTATCTGATCTTGTCAGACTCACAAACCCCAAATGAATGCAATCATGTAGACACTGTACTTTGATCTACATAATAATCATGATTATCAAAGATCAACGAGAGTCTGAATTACCTTTAGTGTGAATAAATGGGCATGTTTCTGGGTTTGTGAGACAGTTTAAAAGTCTCTGATCCTTGTTACCTTTTATTTGAGTCAGCTGTGTCTCATTAAGCTTATCATTCCTTTTTCCCCTTTTTTCTCTTTTTGTCTTTTTGTCACTTTAGGAAAGTTATTAAATACGATAATATACCAAAATACCAAAGAGCAGCAGTGCTGGGGGAGCAGCACAGCAAAGAGGGACTCATCCAGACTGGAGAAACTGATCAGGAAGGCTAGCTCTGTGGTCGGCATGAAGCTGGACACTCTGGTGACAGTGGCAGAGAAAAGGACATTAAAAAAACTGCTGGACATTATGAACAATGCTGGGCATCCTCTGCACACGGCCATAAACAATCAGAAGAGTCTGTTCAGTGACAGGTTGCTTCTCCCCAAGACAAGAACTAACAGACTTAAAAACTCCTTTGTCCCACACGCCATCAGACTGTTTAACTCCTCTCTGGAGGGGAGAGGGAGGGGAAACAGGAGGACAAAGGAGGGGGGAACAACTAAGCTGTAGTGCCTCTTCACCTCACTGTACAATACTTTTGTAAATAGTCAACAGTGCAATAGACTCAATACTTGAAATGTGCAATTCACTTGTATTTTTATTTTTTATTCCTATTTATTCTATTTATCCCCTTTGTATATTTTATTTATATTTGTCTCTGTATTTATATATGTGTGTGTGTGTGTGTGTGTGTGTGTGTGTGTGTGTGTGTGTGTGTGTGTATATATATATATATATATATATATATATATATATATATATATATATATATATATATATAACAATTCTGTAACTGTAACTTCGGTCGTTGCTGTGCTTTTTTTGGAAGTCGAATTTCCCAGAGGAACCCACCCGAGGGATTAATAAAGTTCTATCTTATCTTATCTTATCTTAGTTTGTTATACTTTTAAAAAATCATGCTGCTTAGCCATAAAATGAAGTAATGTCAACTTTAATGCTCAATTAGGTTACAACTGTTTAAGGGCCATATATGGGATCTTGTTTGTGAATAGAAGACTGCTTATTCTCTTCAAATTCACATAAGTGCCAACTTTTGCCATCTTTTTAGCTTTGTCATATTGCTTATTCATATTGCATTAGATGCCCTTCACAGCCTTTATCAAGATTAGTATCTGTTATTATCCACTGTAGTTAGTGTAATCACTGTAAATTGAGAGTACCGTGTACTAAATCCAGCAGTTTTATCACAAGTACTTGTAGCATCTCTCGCTGATCACTTTGCAATATTAGAGTAAAGTTAATATGGTAGCTTTGAATTAGTGATTGAATTAAATTTTTTACATTCTGTAACTGATTTCAAGTTTTTACAGAGACCAGCTGGTTACACATATATCCTCGACCTGTAGGCTACCACTTTAGATTGTGAGGCAATTGTACAGGTAACCTGGTGGAAGGCAAAAAAGTTTGTTTCCAAACACAGTTCAACTTAGACTGACTGAAAACAATACAATAAAGAAGGTTTGTAATTAACTGCCTTCTAATTTATAAATGCAGTGGGATTGTTAGCAAGTTGCAATCAATCTCAGTCAGTCTGTGCCAATGACTACAATGTGTTTGTGATGCTTTTCTTTGTAATAGGGGATTAAGCTGGTTGCATTCTGGTTACACTCTTATACAAATGTTCTCATCTCATTTTGCGGTTGCTATAGTAACTTTGTCACTATTTGCGAAGGAATTCCTGAATTTCTTTTTCAAATTAGCTACTTAAATGAATGTAAATAGGTAATTTGAATTTCTCTATATGTAGAGTGAAACAAGAAAAAAGTTATAATCACGAACAAATTGCTGACATGACCCCATTCAAATGCAACTTGACTCCATCTTATTTAGCTTTTATTGCTCTCTTGATGACCACTAGAATTAACAGACCTGATTCCCATCTTCCATCAACAATTTCAAAGCCAACAAGGTGGCAAGTTTATTTCACATGGTTGTGATCATTTTGGTCAAGCTGCGATCTCCAACCGCTGTTTTCTCTAGTATGACTAAAGCATAACAAATTGAGCCTTGTAATATTATATTCTTGTACAAGCAGGAATACCACAATTGAATTACATTGTATGCATGCAGGGGAGAACGCATACTGTCAACATGTATGTGACCGATAACTACGACAGTGGCTACTGGATCGGCTTATAATTTCAAAAACTGATGAATTTAATCAAAATTGTTTTTACATAATGGCACGTTTCAGATCTTCCTTTTACTTGTGTCTAAAAACTCAGCTTCTGACATGCATTCAGTATAGTACTCATCATATTAGATATTTAATCACTTTACTGGTAAATAACAAATTAATCAACATCTACTCATTCGCAAATGAAACAAATAAGCACTTTGGCCAAGAATATAATCAATTTGCATATGTAGTTTTGTAAAATTAGGGCAAAAGCAAACACATTTTTATTTTAAATTTAAAAAAAGAACTTTATTAGTTTTTCTTGGTTGCAGTCACATGGATCAGGAGCATGAGTATAGTCAGCAAAAGCATGGCCAAGTGTGCAAAGAGAACCAAATGAGTCATTTTTCTTTTTTAAAAGCAAGAGTCAATTGTCCTGATATTTAGGGGTGAAATTGTTGTCCTCCCACGCGTTGCAGTTCCAGTTATCACGTCTAAACCTGCAGTCACAAATAATAACCAGTCTCTTCCACACATCTTCACACACCTCAACAACCCTGACAGAGCAGATGACTAAATAATAACAATAATAATAATACATAAAAGCAAGTCTTTCACCACCCCCATTTGGGCATCTCTGCTTTTTCCTCGTCAACATCAAATTAGTTATGCAATTAAAAGGAAATAAGTGCTCATTTTTATGCTGTTGCTGCTGAACATGTACCTTCATATCTTACTGAGCAGAAACACTTCATAGAAACAAAATCATGGAAATTGCCAAGAAGAATGTGTTAACCACTACACCATTATTGTAGAATTAGATGACTGAAAACTAGTCATTAATGATTTTATTCAGGTAGACAAGAAATTGACAAATGCTGTCTTTACTCAGGTTTCCTCTCCTCAGTCTTCAGGAACTCAACTTCTTAGGCTAAATTTACAAATCCCCAAATAAAAATAAATACATTTTTAAAAACTTTGTTGGTGTAAACACCAAAACTATGAACCCATGAACAACCTTTGTCTCTATGGTTAGAAAACACATCCTGGAGAATCTCGCAATATCTGACTTTGGAAAAACCAAAACAGAAATTGAAATTTTGACTATTTTACAGACTGTTCACTCGATGCTCTGGATTTTCCAACCTTGAAAAAATGCTGGTAGACACATATAGCCTATTAGCCTGTTCCAGGTACAAAAGGGAAAGGGTTTATATGCTTAACTTAAACATCTGCAGTCCATACTAAAGTGGTGAAATGCAAATAAGCTGCAGAAAAACAGACCAAGTGGACAGATGCCAAAAGAGAACCGCTCAAGTATGCTTTGAAAATTTTCTGACTATCTACAAGCTCAGATGTTCTTCTTTCCTCTGAATGTAGTTTTACAGATGTAAAAGCAGTTGTACTGCTGTGGCATGCTCACCTTCCCACTTCAGTAGTGGATGGGATGACTCTTATCCTCTTGCTGGACAGTCAGGAGGCAGCAGGGTGTTCTGTGAGGGAACTCGGTCAGGAAATTTCTTTTAGTTTGAATTTTATTGTATTCACAACCGAGAAGACCTCAAGTGAAACCTGCACTCTTGAAATTGATGTATTACTGAATATAAAATCCCACCTATAACCATTTTTGAAGGGCCAGTTCTTCAAAAATTAAACATCTGTGTCTCATGGTTCCTACTTTCTTATTCTTTTGCAAGTTGTTAGTTGACGTGTTTGATATAAAATCTTTAGTCACTCTCTTTTGACCTTTTGCTCAAACTAAATTTACCCTGATTCCACCTCTTTTATTTAATTCCAGCTTCTTACAACTCATATAGATCCTGATAATGTCTGCCTTGTTTTGTCTCCTCTTCCTTCCTGCCTCATTTTGTCCTTTATCCATCTCATCACTCTTGTTCTTATGGAACTTTTTTTCCTGTATAAATTGTACATCTACTCATACAAACGAATACAAGATCCCATTAATATAACGATGCTCTTGTTAGATTTGTATTGTTGATTGTCATTTATGCTTAGAAATATTTACTTATATATGCTTAGAGTTTTGTAATTAGTTGTAGATTGGTAGAGGTTTTGATCCTTGATAGTCTGCAAACTTTGTGTGTATTAGACAGCACTTTGGGAGCATGAGAGGTCATACCGTGTCTTATTGTTTTATGGTAGGATTAACGTAGTTGCGTCTGTTCTAGTCTAAGTGCTCTTTGTTTAGATGAACTGCAGGACTTCCTCACCGTGTTATCTAGGATGAACCATCTAGGGTGAGGGGGAGGCTACCCTCTTCCTGACCAAGGATGTTTGACCCTTTGATCAGCAGTACACACACACACACACACACACACACACACACACACACACACACACACACACACACACACACACACACACACAGGCAAGGTACTCTTTGTGTGTATGTAGACGTCATATGTTAATGAACTTATGCATATTCATGTAACCTCAATAAAAGAACAGTGGTACGGGAGAACGGACGAGAGCTACTGGGGTCAAGCGAAGGAACGGCGTTTGTCTGGTTCTCTCCCGTGCACGAGTACCATGAAGAAGTTTGCCTACTTGCGTCTTGCTTGCAGTGTAATTATATTGTCTTAACGTTCCAGCGAATAGGTTTATGCTACAAACCTATCAGCTCTCATCACTGAAGAGACTGCAGCCCATTGAGTATAGTACATCACTCCTCGGCTCTCTTAAATCATCGTCCCTCCTCAGCTCTCTTCTCTTCATCCTCCAGTTAAGTGGAGCAGCTCCAGATTGAACCCCTTAGCAACTGTCATCGTTCGCTTGGTCTCCCGTCAATTTTCTGTTCATGCAGCATTAAAACAGTGTATCAAAACCATATTAATGCACAGAGACAGACCCACAGCTACTAGAGAAAACTGCTTATCATTGGAAGCATTTAAATTACTGGTAAAGTGATGAATCCCCTTTTTTATGCAACAATCTGGCTCACTTGGTGCTCTATGCTGTTATTACATATCAAGCTACACTCTCCTCATTTGTGGTTATATTTTATTGGTATTTAAAATGAACACTGGATCTCCCTGTCACTTCTTGCTCGTTTTTTCCCCCATTACATAAACTGTTGTAGGAGCAGGGTTTCATCAAGATCACATTAACCCTCAGAGGAAAAAAGGAAAGAAAGAGACATGCTAGCGACTTCAAGAGGTCATCTATCGCCTGGGTTTTCTCTCATTTTTCCTCTGCCGGCTCAGCTGGATAATTCAATATGTTCAGGCCAGGACAAAGTGGTGTTCTTTTGCATAATTTTATTAAACAACATTAGCTGCATGACGAGGGACGTGACAGGAAAGAAAGAGATTTGAATTAGAATGTGATAAAATCCATGAGAGAAAGGTGAGGGTGTGAGTAACGTGTGCTGTGGTACTGACAACACTTGGCTTCAGCTTCTTAGAGACAAGATTTTACATACATAACATACTCAAGTTCCCATTAATTCTATTGAGGTCACCCTGTGATTTCATACTTATAAAATCATCTTCTGATTTCATGAGTATGAACCCCTCCCTGGTTTCAGAGGGGAGTGATCCTAATAAACTGCATTCTGAACAGATGATTTATTTTGTCCCAGCTGTGCGAAAATGTGCTTTAGTGTGATTACAGTGGTTATAAAAAAAATGGCTGTTCAGTTACCAAATGCCTATCTCTAAGATAAAGAGCTACTGCCTGTGATGTGGACGTGCTACCTAGATATTGCTGGGCTCATCTCGGCACTCAGTTACCACCTCTGCAAAATCACTCCTGGACAGAACTGGGATGCCCCAGTTTTGCAGAGTTTCACATGTGTACACACTGAGTGTATTTGCTGGTCTTTTTGTCTGTGTGCTGGTGTTATAAAGCAATTGGAATTAGAGTCAGCACCGAAAAGTCTCAGGTCATGTAAAAAAGGCTACTCTGACTGAGAGAGGGAACAAATATATCTGAGTCTTAATTTTGACCAGAATGGCCAGAATGCAAAAATCAGTCCAGAGGCAAAGTTACTGATATATGGTTTGATCAGTGGTGGAACCTGTGGAAACCAATAGACTGAGGAATTAAATTCTTGCACAGCGATACTGAAAGGACAATCCCTGTCTGAGCTTTGCTAGTAGAGCTATGCAGTTTTCACACAGTCCTGGTCCAGTCCAGTTTAAGTAACAGATCAGTGAATTTGAGAGCTGTGCAGCTTTCATGATGCTATCTTCTATGGTGCTTACTTTTATAATGATATCAGTCAAGTTCTTACAGCTCTTGAAGGTTTTAACAGCAGCAGCTGTTTTGTTTTTTTGTTGCACCAAGTATGAGTTAGACTTTATGTATTTCTTATGTCTTCTAATCAGCATAGCCCAGTTGCTGCTTCACAGTCTGTAGGCTACAGAGAAGACGAACGTCTGATACTGTGCAGAGTAGGTCAGTCAGAGATGTGATGAGAAGGTTTATTCCTCGGTGAGTTGCTGCTGTGAGCGATAGCACTGATTGTCGAACGATTGCTCCCACGGCATCCGCTCCAGCTCACTTTGATGTTTGAGGACAGGGGTGTTGTGACAGCACATGCTGACTTCACATCTGGGTCCCATTCCCTGTATGCGGATAACTGAGTTATAGCTGAGGTTGTTGACAGTTTGGAAAACGCCCAGGATTTTCTGTTCCCTGAAGCAAACTTTGGGTCTATCTTGTTACCAGAGCAGCATCTCAAATCTTCAAAGTCGCCGGTTTAGTCAGAGTTTAAGCTTTTTTTTTCTTCTTTTTTCTTAATCCGTGACCATTTTCAGATATAGCTGGCCTTTTCAGTAAAGAGCACGGTCTGAGTGCTAATATTGTTACACACATTCTCAAAAGACAGCAAGATCCTAAATGCATGTATGATGTATACCGGTAATTGAAAATACAGCTATATTAACAACAGCACTAGACATTTAACATTGCAACATTTATTGAACTGGGAATCCAGTGCAATTTGTTTTCATAACAAAGACTAATTATTTTTGTTAATAGCCAAATTAAAAACCAAATGTTATTATGCCAGTAATATAGAGGTTAATTATTTGTTGGTGATGAAAATTAGTTTCATTCATAATTAATTCATTGTAACACACAGTATTATATATATAATAAATTACATTATAAAAAACAATCAGTACTCCTAGAGACAGGGATTTACATCACATTTTAGATATGTGCATACTACACTGCATTAAAAGAGGTAGATGTCATATGCACAAGGTGTCGTTTCGTGTCTGTGATGTGACACTCGTTCATGGACATAGTCAGATGGGTGACACATGAATGTATATAGTGGGTACCTTTAGGTATTATTTTTCAACTTTCATGGTTATGCATTGAAGAGGCATATTTTACCCTAATTAAGAAGTTTCCCAATTTACTCTTACATATTTCTGGTACCTAAACCTAACCAAAGACACTGAAAGGAAAGTTAAAAAAAGACTGAACACAAAAATAATCAGCCAGTGAAAACTGGTTAGAAAACACAAAGCTCCCAAATGAAACTTGAAACACAGTCTGGTGGCTTAGAAATTTAGGCTCTACCCCATTACCACTCCCCCATCTTCTTATGCAAAGGCTGTTAATTTTAAAAACCGGATGTCACCTCCTAGCATCCAGTATTGCGGCTGGTTTGTCAAAGCACTGTTACCAAAGAAAGGCTTGTGCAAATCTCTGTGACCCCATCACCTCAAGACAACAAGGCAATTTTAGACTCACTGGGATAAGAATGCACTGAACAGCTTTTTCACATTCACCACTGTATTTGCTCTGGTCTCCAGCAATACATTGAAGTCGATCACATGAACAGCTGTTGAGATAAGTGAAGAGACAGACAGACACAGAGAAGCTTTTTAAAACATGTATTAGTAACATCATATAAGAACTATAATTGCTTGTCTTCTCCAACCTTGTGATTTGTAATTCTACTCCATTCTTTGTTCATCCCATTCCCTGGCAGCTACAGGGTGAAGAGATGGAGTGAGTGTGTCTGTCTTATTGTTTGTCATGAAAATAGGATTTCAGCAGATGGATGGAGAGATTCTGAAGGAGAAATGTAATCTAAAGGGAGCGGCACAGAATGGATGGATTGTTGCTGCAAACTTCCTTCCTCCAAATTCAGGGTTTTGTAGCTCTTAGCAGTCTCTAAGTATGCGTCTGCACATTTAATATACAAAAAGAATGCACAGAAGGTATCTTTTACTTCTTCTTTTTTCTTTCTTTTTGGGGAAAAGATGCTGTTCTTAGATGCTGTTGAAATATAATTTTTCAGGCTGTCAATTTGAATCCCAATAGAAGACGTCAAATCAATTATTTTAATTAATATAATTAATCCAAAATGAAAACCGCTAACTCTTGCCATCACTGGATTATCAAACAATCACACAGAGTTTGACTACATAAAGCTTTTTGGGAAACTTTTCAAATGCTTTTTAAGAGCATACAGCCAGTGTCATCACTACGTTCAGACATTAGCTCCATACCTTCCAGTGACATTTGATATTCATTGATCTAGCCTTTTTTCAGACATCTAAATCTCCAAATCTTACATTTTTTCTTTAGTGAGAGTGGAAAAGAAAGAGCAATTGAGTCTGATTATTGAGCTGTTATTGACTGGACACTTGAACTCACATTTTCCACATTCCAACAGAAGGGAAATGACTGTTAATTATCCAAAACTTTGTGCTCTTGGTAAGGAAATATTATCTAATATTAATATTAACCTAAGTTCCACTAGTTTTCTTTCTCTTCAAAGTAGATAGCTGTTGTGGAGGTATGTTTACTGTGCAGTTTGCTTGCCTATTTGTTAGAAAGATTATCTACATAACTTTCTTGAAAATTAGAAAATAGGCTATTCCAGTTGCCCTTCTAGTTTTCTGCTTGGTTCAATCTTCAAAGATAGCCTGCTATTCCCCAGGAAAGCAGTGACTGCACTGTGCCCTTCAATTTACAGGAATGGCTGAGCTGCTGTGTTTTTACAGTACCTGAAATATTGTGCTTTTGGGAAAACTAATCCATACCTTACCTTACCTTACTTCCATCCCAGCCCTATCCAAATTTTAAGGTCTTAAAAATGCTCTTATTTCTCTTACCGCATTGATCTTCATTTGTCTGAAACAATCACCTCCCGAGATAGCAGTAAGATCCAAAAGAAAACCTGCTTAGCTTATAAATGAGCGAGAACAATATCAAATTTATTTCTCTGTGATCAGCTTAAAGTCACTCCTGTATTTTATCTCCTCTGTTTCTTGTGATTCTCATATTATTCACAAACTGGACAGGATCATTTGTCTTGAGCTGATTTATACTCTGTAATTCTTCTGAGATGGAGGTAAGGAGGAACAGGTAAGAATTCAGTCATGAAATCACACATTGGCTTTAGAAACAATCCATCCATCCATTCAGATAAAAAAAGTACAATACAAAAAATGAGAAGATTACATATTAGAAAACTTTCCTTGAGTTAGTTTAAAGAATTAATTCGCTGATTTGAGGTACCCATCTTCTGTGCACACAGCTTTACAAAGTAAGTGATAATTAGTACAGACTGAGATTTCCAATATAGTCATTCTTACTTAAAATTCAAGTGTAGTGGTTTAGTGAGTAGATTAAAATGATTAAAAGTAGTTTAAAGCTTGGCCATCATCTGCTATCCAGATGCTTGAGTCTGGAAGTACAATGTAAAGTATGACTTCCAAAACTATTAAAAATATTATCCATGATATGAAAACAGAAACAAAGACAAAAAGAACATAGTGAAGCTACAACTTAGTAATCTTGTCATCTTCAGAAGTCTGCTGGCTAATTACAGTTTTTACCGAATGCCTAAACACTAACTGTGATTCCTGTAGCACAATTTCTAAAACTAGTCAGACGTATAGCAAAACCACTCACTGAGTGTGCAAAACTAAAAGCACAAAAACTGCTTTGCACTCAGTTTGCAATTTTGTAACACACACTTTGCAAGACTGTAGGCACAATTCACTGCACAACACTCAATTTCCAAATTTCCAACACACTCCTAGCAAAAGTATACACATGTATGGCTATCATTAACACTAATTTGCCAACTGTCTGGCACACTTTCACATGTGAAAACTTTCTTAGATAATTCGTTCACTTTGCAATCAGCCTAAGCACTATAATACAGGTAAGCTGTGTGTGCGGAGTACAATGGAGGGAGCAAAAAGAGTGAGAAGTAGAGGAGGCCGAGGAAGAGGACGTGGAGGTGAAGAAGTAGGATGAAGAGGACGACAAGGACAAGGAGGAGCAAGAGGAAGACGAGGAGGGGGCAGAGGAAGCATGTTCACTGCAGACCACGTAACCCATATAGTCATTATGGCGATTGCAAATAATCCTATACTTGGAAATAAACACTTGTGTTTGTTTTGATGTGTTTGACTAAACACCAGTACTTTAAGTTTGGATCCCTCTATGCTTATGGATCTATGACAGAAGTATGAGCTCAAACTGACATAGCCTACCTTGTGCACAGGGAAGGCAAACGCCAGATGTGTTTTGTATTCATACCATCGGTGTGCAGTTGGCGCATTGTGTGCTTAGTAGATGATGGCTTGTGTGTACTGTTTGATACGGAAACACCATTTTTACGAAGGTGTGAAGAGTTAATCTAGCTGTGTTTGCTTTTGCAAGAGAACTAAAATGTTTGGATAATTGGGTGACAGGTTGTTTTATTTGTGTGTAGAGTTTTGCTAAATTAGCCAATAGTTACATAACATGTGCTTAAGCAATCAGAAAAAACTGTAATTTGTCTCCGTATTTGATCAGTGGAAACTATTCAGTTTGTTTAAAGCTTAAGAAAGTGGATTTTTCTTAAAGAAGATCTATTTCCAGGTCTTGAATTGTGTAAATAGCATTATGTTGCGTGACGCTCTGCTTCTACTCTTATCTGTGTGCTTTCTATTCTGTCTCTCTCTTGAAAAATAACAGTCAGTACTTCAGATATTAATTTCGTAAGTAAAAAGACGTGTGTTGATATCCAGGCAGATGAGCTCGATGAGCAGAACTAAACTCATTAAGTCGAAAGTCTGCTCTGCTCGTTCTTTCACATCATTCCCCAGTCTGTCTTTTCTTTTTTCTTCCTGGCAGCTGTCTTTAATATCCAAACTCTAGTCACAACATTCCCGCTAATTAATCTGAGCGTTCATTCTCTCTTTTCTCACTCATTCAGTGCTCGATGAAGTAAACTTTACAGACACGGACCTTTATTCCTCATGTTTTGCAATAATCTAATGTGACATTTAACCACTAACTCTCTCTTTCTCTTCTCACCAGGCAGTCTTTGTCTCTTTGTCATTTTTCTTCATCGTAATGTGGAGGTAGAAAGACGATGAGACTCTTCCATTGCTCGCTCTGCCCACACTTCATGCTTTGACAAAACACCATTTGGAATGACTGACAGCCAGGCAAATAAGGCCAATATTCAGTGCAGGAAGATGTTCATTCTTTCACTCTTCCTCTACCCATATGGGGATGGACTGATGCATGCTGGGATAAGACTTTAGTAGTGGAGGGAGACAGGCGGTATTGTTTGTGAAGGCATGCCCACCTCACCCCCAAATATATCTACACACAAGAGAGATATGTATGCTTTGCAAGAAAGGAGCTACGGCTGTTTCATTCTTCACAGATTTTTCCAGAGATTTATTTTGTAGTTATTGTGAACTGAAACCAGATGCTCCGTTTTATTCACAAAGCAGAAATTGTATATAATCACTGCCTGGCTTCTATACCTGTCATAAGCATGAAATGCATATAGGCCTGTTATGTTAGTAATAATTCAGTATTTCAGCATATTGAAAATAAGTGTAATTGCTACAGTAAAATATCCAGCAGTGTTTTAATTCTCCAAATTGTGTCTGTGGCTAATATGAACTAATTACACCATGAAAGTCTTTTGCCGTTGTAAAGTTAATGGGATGTTCAAACTGAAGCCACAAAGGTAAATAGGTTCGGATCAGTTAACTCTGGTTCTTCATCAGCACAGAGCAGCCAAATAAAACTAGACATTCACAAAGCAAAAGCAGGGACCGAATAGGCTAAATCCCCTGACTAAATTAAATTTGTCCTTGCAACATTGTCTGACAGCCGCACAGAGCTCACAGGAGGACGGATTATGTTTCTACTCTCCGCTACTTTCCCTACCCTCCATTCTCTCTGCTCTCCTATAATGGAGTGTCTTTGAACCTGTGTTATTAAACATTCGCCTCAACCGCTGTAGGGACATGCCCATCATTGTGAACACGCACACAATCGCTATGAACATCCTATTACGAGACAGCAAAAGACTGTTACGGCTTCATTAAAAATTCTTTAAAACAACCTTTTTGAATTACTTCAGTGTATCAAGCTTCAGGAAGGCAAGTTTGAATTTCAGCAGTGTATAAGCTGATTTCTAAAATTTGATGAATGCTACATAACAGTAGTTTGAAAAAGTTTTAATGGTTTGCTGCTCCTATCACCATATGAGCTGATAATCAGAAACACAAAGCACAACAACAAACTGCTCATGCTTGCAAAATTATAAAGCATGTGTCATCACAGAGACAATGTAGGTCATCATTAACTAGTAGAGGAGTTCAAAAATAAAGCAAAAAAGTATTTTGTAAGTTATTTTATTCTTTATGCACATGATGCATTATGACCTTAGTTACTTGTCAAATTTGGTAACCTTGTGTGAGTTGGAGACATATGATCAAATGTGTCATGTTTCATTTTTTAAAAAGAGAATTCAGAATGAGAAAGGGTTGTGCAGGTGTCCTTTTTCTCTTTTCGTTCTGAGTAGGATATGGTTACCCAGCATCTGCAAAGAATTCATGGATATAACTGTGCCTCTTTACAACTGCAGGTTTGTAAATGTATAATAAAAACGTTCATGTTTTGTTTACTTACAGAATACACTCGCATAAGTGAAGAGGAAAGAGTGTAGGGAGAAGAGGAGTGAAGGCACAAAAGGGAATTCCACTAAATGAAGAGCTTGTGAAACTGATGGATGTTGCCATTCTGAAAGATGTATGTGACAATCTTGAGCCTCTGTGTTCCCCTGACGATAGCTGCCACATCCTCATCCTTCACATCTAGGTGTCAGAAACCCCAGGCGATGCTGGTAATCTGTCTGAGAACAACACAGCAGCACATCCAGACCTGCTGAATCATACAAGCACGTTATTACAGGCACATGACCCCTGTTTGCACTTTTAGCTTCATGTCATTCTGGTGTGTGTGTCTTCTTCTTGTGTTTACCCATACTATCTTGTGTTCACAATCGCTCAGTTTAGAAAGACTGCCTGCTTTATCCCTTATTTGGTTTGTGCACTAACATAACCTCAGAAATACACCGGGCTAATGTCTCTGATGTCAAATCTTGACTGCAGTTTGCAGACTTCCTTGAAATATAGACTTAGTGCTATCTTAATTGGCACGTAGTAGGGAACATCTGCAGGACCACTTGTGAAACACACTATTATGCATATGGTAGAACTGCAAACTTTGTCTTGAGGTGATTTGTTCAGTTCTGGTGTCCTGTTTTATGTGTGGATAATTCATATAATAATTACACTTTAGTACTTTAATACTTTATACTTTTCAATTATACTTTACCCAGTATGGTTAAGGTTTTGGCTGGTATGGCTGGCTCAGAACTAAAATGTTTTTTCTCCTATTTGTTTCTAAGGATTTTTTGTTAGTTTGAGCAATTTCTCCTCTAAAACTGCTTCTCTAACCTGTGGGATTCCTCAAGGTTCAGTGCTTGGCCATTTATTATTCTCCTCTTACATCCTTGATTTAGCCAGCATTATTCAGTCTTTTTCTGGCATTTCTTATCATTTCTATGCTGATGACATTAAGCTGTATGTGTCCTTTAAGCCTCAGCAGGTGCATAGGGTGTCTGCCCTAGCTGACTGTTTATCCCATATAAGTGATTAGCTCTCCAACTATTACCCTGTTATAACACAGTATGAATGAGGTCATGATTACATGAAATACATTTAGTAATCAGTGAAGTTATTCCTCCCTTTTGCTCATCTGCCAGCAAAGTGTTTATAATCTTAGCATAATATTTGTTTCTTGATGTAAAATCTTTCTTATGTTCCTGTTTCTTTCATTCAAGGAACATTTAAAAATGTGAGCTACGGTGTCCTCTACTGAACTGGGGAAAATAGTTCATGCATTCATGTCACTGTGCCTAGATAACTATGCCTTATTTACCAGCTTGCATAATTCATCTCTTTCGTGCCTCCAACTAATCAAAAATGCTCCTACTGTATTCCTTATATGTTCTAGTAAGCAAACTCACATTATATACTCTTTACATTGGCTCCCAGTTCATTTTATCATTTGTTTTTAAAATCATCATACTTACATAGAGAGGACTAAATCAACAAGCTGCAGACAATTTCTCTCAACTTCTTGATAAACACACAGATTAAAGACTTGGGGAGCCGAGGTTGTTCATCCATGGCACCAACTCTTTGGAACAATCTAACACTTGAGCTACATTTAGCTGTTGACACCTAAGCTCGTGAATTTGATAACCTGAGAATGAGCCAAAGTAGGAGCTTTAAGTTGATACCATAGGTGTTTCTACTTAAAATCATGGATGAGTTTGAATCTCAGTGATCTCAGTGAAGGAAGTCAGGTAGGATTTTCAAACTCATGCCTTAGGTGCATCTACTGCAAATCTCTGAGTTTGAATCCTGGTGTCATTGACCTCAAGTTTAGAGGTCAGGCTTTCTGAAAAAGCTGGGTGTTTAGTCAAATAAGTATAGCTCTGGTGAATTAATAGATCCATAATATTTTACTGTGAAATAGGCAGGATGATACTATGAATTGTTTTATTTAATAATATATTTTGTAATGTATTTTATTATATTTTGTAATTAATATATTGTATTTATTTATTTCTATATTGTATTTTAGAATATTTCCCTCTCTCTCTGAATTTATTCATCAGACTCTATAAGTTGTCTTTTATTGATTCTGTGTATCCACCAATCTACTTGAAGGAGGTATTCAGTAAATCAATGCATGTGTATTCAAGTGTATATTTGACCTAATGTGTGTTGGGAAAGACAGAACTGCTGGGTTTTATCAGCTCTGTTTCCCAGGAGTGTGTATCGATCTCAGGCAGCAGACATGAAAGAGTGAGGGAGTGAGGGAGACAGGTGCAAGGAGCGAGACAGGAAGCAGAAAAAGAAAACAATATCAACAAAGCAGTTTTTCATATCTGACCTGCAGTTGATTGATAGAATTTCCTATGAGAGGCTCACTGCCTGCCATCCCTAGGTATGTAGTAGGAGACACATTCCCCAACTTTAATCGCATGTGGAAACAAATCTGCAAAATAGTTCAGTAAAACAAGAATACAAGAAGTTTACAAAATCTCTATCGAGCCTGTCAAACCATAAACACATTTGCACAACAGCTATAGCACTAATCACTATTTGCTGCATGTCTTTTAGAGCTGAGACATAAAGTTTTGGCTGCATTACGAAAACTTATGGTCAGCCTAATTCAAATGTGAGTTTTAACTTATGATTTAGCTGACAGAACTAACTTGACATAGCAATTTCAGATCAGTTAACAAATACCTGGAGGCCATAATAAGACCAAATTTTCACATATCCAGAAAATGAGGGGGAAAAACAGAAAACAAAGAAATGCTCAAGTTTGATTTATATTTTTCATTAGTTTTCCCCTTTTGCCACTTCAAGTCTGAAATGTCAGCTGTCTTAAAAGATATTTCATGATTCCAGTACATTTATGGTCCAGGGAGGTTGTAGTAACAAAACTCAGATATTGTAAAGGCCCTTTCTATTAAAAAAAAGAAAAAAAGCACTCTGCTCATAGTTGATGTCTGTAACTGATGGACATTCAAGGTTCCACCTATGCAGTTAACCATATATACATATATATTTATCTTACATGACAGTGGAGAAGAGAGGGACTAGACAGATTACCATAAAATGTGGTCAGTATGTTGTTCACAAAACCTCCACTGATTAAGGAAAGCAATGGGATCACTGACTTAACAAAAAATAAGTGAATAAAGTAAGGGCAGTATGGCCGCTACAGATGAATATTCTTATATTTAGTAATGGGATATGATGAAATAATAATTTCGCTAAGTTCACAGCTTACACTGCATTAATAAGAAAGCATAAAAGATGTTTTGGGAAAATTTAATTAAAGCAAAAATATGGCCCATGCTGACACTGGTCTAGTTGGACTGTGATTGTGGGGTGCAATCACTAAATAAAAAAATCCACACCAGAGGTATCCATAGTAGCACTCCTGTTATATTAAACATAAATCCAGCTTAACATTTTAGTGTGACTTTGGCACTTGCTCTACTATGAGGAACATCCTGTAGCTTCTGTCTTCTTCTGGCTGTACACGTTATCATAAAGACTACCTAGAAGTAGATAAGGGGTCAACCTGGCACCTCAAGGTCTGGTTATCTTTTACTTTGACTCCTTTCCCTTCTTTGCGTAATGGGTTTTGTCGAACAGAGACAGAAAGCACCGGGGTAAATAGAGTGCTACTTTTATAGCTGAGGATTCTACATGGTCATAACATTCAAGCAGTGTTTAAGATTCACAAAAAAAATGTCACACTTATTAAAGTGCTGGCATTTTGTCTTATCTATAACAAAGGATGGTCCATTGATTTCTGACTTTGTCCAGTCCGAGCATCAATGTGTTTGTTTGTATCTGTGTAATCTGAGGTGTTTGTTGGTAATCCCTGTTTCTGATGGTCTGCGCGTGTGTGTTTGTATATGTGTTTGCAGAAAACTCATTTCTCAGTGTGTGATAAGAGACTAGAAAATCCTGTTCAGAGCCCAAGGCAGAGTTTATCAGTGCCTCTAAATCTAAGTAAGACACAGGAGACTTACGGTTCATAACACATCCTGACAGAGGGGTATCTAGTTTTCCCTTCTCTCACATTCTCTTTAAGTCTCATTGTAAACATTTGAGCATCTTTCTCGGATCTTTTGGATCCAAAGGTAAATGTATTTTACACAAATAAGTCTGTTTTTCCTGGTTCTCCAGTGGCAGTATCCCTGATTAGCTAATTATAGATCGATCTCCAGCCTTCTTTTAATTTATACCCAAAATTCTTGAGTAGCTGAATGGGAGACAAAGCCTTCAGCTTTCAGGCCCCTCTTCTGTGGAACTCGCTCCCAGTTTGGATTCAGGAAGCAGACACTCTCTCTCTATTTTAAATATTAGACATTTTTGATGAAGCCCATACTGTAGATAGGGCTGGATTACAATAGCCTTAGGCCCATCATCACTCACCTCTTTTCAGTTTCTGTGTGTTTATGCACCACTATGCATTTAATCATTAGTTATTATTCATCTCTGGCTGTCTTTCACAGTGTGTCTTTCGTCTTGTCTACCTTCCCTTACAACCAGCCACTAGTGGCAAATAGCTGTCCCTCCACGAGTCTGGTTTTGTTGGAGGTTTCTTCCTGTTAAAAGGGAGTTTTTCCTTTCCAGTGTGACCAAGTGCTTGCTAATTGCGGGTCATCTAATTGTTGGGATTTCCTCTCTATTTATTGCAGGGTCTTTAACTTACCATATAAAGCACTTTGAGGAGACTGTAATGATTTGGCCCTATATAATTGAACTGAATTAAACTGATTAGGTCCCTCATGAAATTGTGGTCTGCTATAGTCCTATTTTTTTTCCATTCAAATGGCCCCGCAGTTGCCGTTTTTTAGTACTTTCTGACACATACAATTGCAGGAACCAAAACTTTTTGAACCTTGTTCAGATATTTTGGTAAAAATCATCCAGTCCGTGCAGGCCTTTGGTTAGCCTTTTTTTTTTTTAATTTGAAGAACAAAGATCCATCACATTTTGATCTTTACAACATATGTTTATTGACTCCAATAACTGCATGAACAACTGTGATATTTGAGGGCTTCACAAAAAGAATTACTAATCTTAGAAAAGATTACAAAACCATCTCTGAAAATCAATAGTCAGATAGACTGTGTACAAATACAGGAAATTGAAGATCATTGTTACACTTCACTGGAGTGGAAAACCAACACAAATCACTCCAAAAGCAAGGAATATATGAGGTTTAGTGTTCTCAAAGGCACCCTGGGTAACTTCCAAGAAAGTAAAGATGACTCTCTGAATAGCTATTGTTAATGTCCATGAATCCACTTGAGAATACTAAATGAACAATAGTATGCATTGCAGTGCTGGAATGAGAAATTGCTGCTCTCCAAAAATAGAAAGTAACACTTCCGCCTGTCTGCAGCTTATTAGAAACTGTTTAGACAAACCAGAAGGCTACTGGAACAATATTTTGTGGATAAACGAGACCAAAGTAAAAAGTTTTAACTTTGGAGAAAAGAAAACATTTTATTTTATTATCAACCTGAAACACGGTGGTGTGTTGGTTTTGGCTTCCTTTGATGCACCTAGGCCAGGACAGATTGTTATCACTGATGCAAAAATGAATTCTGAATTATACCAGCTAACTCTAAAGAAAAATATACGAACATCTGTCTGTGGACTCAATCTAAAGAGAAAGTGGGTCATGCAGCAAAACAACCCTCAGCACACAAGACAATTTACCAAAGAGTGGTGAAAGAAGAAGAGGAAGGCGGATGCTGTTTTGGAATGGCCAATTCAAAGTCCTCACAGTAATACAGCAAAAAAGTTGTGGAATGACCTCAAGCGAGCAGTTCATATGAGGAAACCCTTCAACATTCCCGAGTCAAGGCTGCAAACAATTACTTGAAGATATTGCAGTGCAAGAGGATCACACAAGACAGTGAAAACAGTTCACATACTTTCTCCCTCAGAGATATGTAATATTAGATTCTTTTTCTCAATAAAATGACCAAGAGTAATATTTTCATTTCATTTGTTTAATTAGATTCCCACAGGACTTGTGTAAAAATGTTTTAGGCCGTATTTATGCAGAAATATAGGAAATTACATAAAACATTTCTCCTCCAACTGTAATAAACTATGATTATTATTCATTGCTTATTTTCCTCTACTGTACTTTATGTTAACAATTTATGTTTAACACACTTGGCATTTGCCTGGTATGCCAAATGAATAAATTCCAAACAGATGAGTGGGAGTAAGGAGAAGGAAAAAATGGATAGTGGAGGCAGTGAGTATCAACAAGAAATGTATTTCAACATTTTAAAGTTGTAGAGAGGAATGGAAAAAACAAAGGAACCACTCAGATCAGCCTTGAGCTAACAAAAGAAGGCGTATAAGAAAAGAGAAAGAGAGATGGTGTAATGATCTAAAGAAAAGGTATCGTTGGGATAAGTGGCATCTATTGACTGACGGGAGATTGACAGTTCACGCAGAGAGAAATTGAGAGAGGACAAGCAATATAGAGAAATGAATGTCCTCACAGGCAGCAGTGGAATGAAAAAGGCTCAGAGTGAGTGAAATGACAGAGAGGGAAGAATCACTGGATGTGAGAAAGAGGTAGAGAAGAGATAAGGGGGAGGGGGGGTGGAATTTCCAGAGGTTTGTATCTGGAAAAGGGCACCACGTTACAGATTCACTTCAGCCTGAGGAAGAATGATATTTAGAAGGTGAAGGCAGATAATGTTAGGATCCTGCTCTCGTTCTCTCTGCACCACACCTACGGAAATGAAGGACTCAGAAATGTTATCTGTCTACACTGGTCAAAGGATTTTCTCACACACACGCGCGTACACACATGCATGTGCACACGCTCACACGGACAGGCACACAAATACACGCGCAATCCTGTCTTTCTATCTTTTTACAGATACAGACTATGTAGACATGTGCTTTCAAAACAGATTTTAATTGGTCTATACAAGAATAGAAAGGTATTCACACACATACAAATTCACAGATGACACACAAAGACTGCCTTTAATTTGAGAACAATTGTGAACTCAGCTCCTAGACTGTACAATTCTGTTTTCATTTCTCCTTCTCAGGTCTAGTGTTTTTCACAACTCCATTATTTTACAGGAGCCAAAATATAGTGGCTTTCACCAACTTTAATACATGTAATTATGACTTGCGTGTGGTTGTGCTTCTCTGTATTTTGACTTGAGTGTATGTTTGATTTAGGAAAGTTAGACTGATGGACAGATTTAAACATTTTACAAATTGAAAATCTTTTTTTATCTTCATGCAGCACATGCAAAACAGGCTAATATCTGAATGAGCAGGGGTGCTGCAGCGTACCCCCTCCTACACAAACAGCCTTGTGGAATATTAACATATGGTTATCTGAATGATTTGCCAAGAATATTGAGTTTTTGTTTTGTCTCAGTGGGAGTCCGAGAAGACTATTTTGCTGGTAACCTTGTTATGACCTTTTCAAAACAGTACACATAGGAAAAATCTGCAAGTCACGTCCAGCATCTCCTCACAAAGAAAGAAAAAGTTACATTTCAGAAAGTCTGAATTATTGTAATGATCATTAGTTCTTTTAGTTCATTTAGTTCATTTTAGTTCTTTCTCTACACCGTATCTTTTCTATATGCAGCTTTCAGTTTTTCCAGCAGTTTTGCACTCAGTTTCATTGACAGTGTTAGCAACATTTCCTCCCCACTATTTAGGCAGTTTTATTGGAAAACTGTTCATCAGACTGACCCAAACTGCCTGGCCTCACATAAATCTCTAACGATCATTTTCTAGTTCTTTGAGCTCTTCACATGTTTTGGGGGTTTTTATCCATTTTTCCACACATCTTTGTCTTTCATCCATCCAGTGACCATCTCAAAGATCCTTCCTGTTTCTGAAAACTCACCAAGATGGAGAATCAACAAGTTAAAGCTAAACTTTAACCGCCTGCTGTGTTGTCCACTGCCTGAAGAATAGCAAAGTCTTCAGTAAGTGGTGGTACTGAACCAAAAACCCAGGGGGAAAGGAAGGACAGGTGAGATCAAGGGGGAGGGGGGGAGTAAAGAAGGGAGAGATAAGTGAAAACCAGACATGTGTTGCCTCCAGCAAGTGACAAGGGAGGGTTGGTAAGATGAAAAATTAAGGCCACAGAGACGATATGAGTGCAGGCCAAATTCATGGAATTCATGTTGCACAGCAACTGATGTTCAAAGAGGTAGAGATGAAGGAATATAAGAAAGAAAGAAAAGGGAAATGACTGAAAGAAGAGATATTAAAAAAAAAACAAGAGAATGAAGAAAGTAAGGAGAGCGAAAGGGAGGTTGTAAAGCTAGATTGAGAGAGCTTGGTTGTACACTGAGCAGAGTGTTGTGACTCTAAAGAATAAATCCTGTAGCTGTCAGAATTAGATGAGTCCCATTCAGGGTCACTGGAAAACTCACAGCTCAGGCTGAGTTGCTTAATTGCTGTTCATAGATTTCCATTCTGGTGTTGTATTTTTATAATTTAAGCCAAAGAGACTGTATTACAAATGCACAAAAAAAATATAGAAGGAACAAAAAAAATAAAAAACAAAACAGGTCTAGCCTTATATTGGGACAATAATCCGACTCAATGTCATGGCTATAATTGTTTAGTAGTCATGAAATGTGATCTGTTAACCACATGTTAATATTCTACAAGGCTGTTTGTGTAGGAGGGGGTACGCTGCGGCACCCCTGCTCATTCAGATATTAGCCTGTTTTGCATGTGCTGCATGAAGCGAAGGACACTGTCTCAGCTGAACTATGGACACGCACACACATACACTTACACTGATAAGAACACACTCATACCCCTCCCTTTCCAAACGCTTTCGATGCTTGTTTCCTGCGGGGTACACGGCGGGTCTGTGTGCCGCGCTGGAGTGGTAGCGCTGTGCAGGGCGGCTGCTGTGTTCGCTTCGGATTACTCCTCACCCCTCACCCAATCCTGTGGCTTGTCATGTCTTTCACAAAGTTGTGCTGTGGACATTTATGTGCTTTTTGTGCAGAGGAGTTTTTTTGTTTCCTGTTCTCATGCTGTTCTACCATGGAAGCACAGCATGAGTAGAGGTCTCTTTTTTTCCTCTTGTACTTTCCCACTGTAGTGTATATTTCAGTGTTTTTCTGTAACGCTACCAATCTCCGACTTGTATCCCCATGTAATGTCTGTGTTGTGTATGTAAGGTCGGGGGGGTCCCATTTCACTGCAGGGCAAACCTGCATGTGGCGAATAAAGCTTTGATTGATTGATTGATTGATTGATTGATTGATTGATTGATTGATTGATTGATTGATTGATTGATTGATTGATTGTTTGTTTGCCCATGCACATAGACCTAAGTTATCCTCCTTTGTAATAGGCAGTATGTCTAAAAGGATGATTCAGACAATTTTTGAGACACATCTAAGGGTCCAGGCAGAAAATAAAGCTTTGAAAATTGTGGTTAAAGTTTATTTTGAACCCAATCCATGATCTTTTTCCAAATCTAACAAAGTTTATTAACTAAACTTGACAAAGGAATGGGGGAAAATAAAAGTGCGACCGAAGGGTAAAAATAATAAAAATCAAAGTGTAAAAACCATTCGCCCTGAGAGGGATTTGATCCGTAGGCTCATAGAAAAAGAAAAGAGGAAGAGCTGCAATTCATTTCAAGACAAATTAATATATAGAATTTTGTGTTTAAGTCATTAGCCATTTCATGACAGTTTTCAAATGGCTATTAGACTGTGTCACATCATAAGAAGTGGTGTAGTAAAGGAGTAGTAGAAAAGCACAAAGGCTTTTAGTTTTGTTCTCCTGTGCTTTTCTCTCAGCTCTGATATTTATTCGTTTTGGTTAATGTCTCAGATTGTCTCCCACTAGCCTCCAGGCTCGTGCTTCTTTGCATTTTCTTTCTCTTCCTGATCATTGTTTGAGTGCAGACAAATATGGCAAAGAGACTGACCACAAATCAAGCCCTTTTTCTGTGCCATCTGGTCTGGAAGGGTTTGCTTTTGTTGTTGTTGTGTGTGAGTGTATGTGTGCATGTTTGGCTACACAGGCTCCCATTTGTCTGGCTGTCTTTCAGTGTTAGCACTTTGATCTAGTTGGACTGCTGTGTGATTGTCTTTTCTCAGCCTACATAATCTAAGCTGCTGGAGACGGCCTAAAGAACACTTCTTTAATTTTGAAAGCTGTGGAACATCACAGTAACAAGTGTACTGTCTGACTGACTCAATCCCTTCAGTATTATATTTTTGGTGAACATAGAATATGTTATCTTCTTGGGTTTTCACATGCATCACTATCACAAAACAGCATTTTGTCACTTTTCTACTTTCATTTTATTTTATGTGTGGCTCTGCACTCTCTGCTGTGTCCACTGGCCACCAACATTAACACCTTTAGCTTTTTTTAAGCTCAGACATCCAATTTAATACATCAAACATACAAACAACATAATACATCAAAGAAAAAAGATGTCATAACTATTAAAGTTGAAATTCAAACACCAAAGACTTGGACTTCATAAGTGACATCAAGCAAATGTGCAGTTATTGTTAACACTAGTTAACCTGCGCAAATTTGTGTAACTTCACTAAACCCAACACCTACTAGAATTACTGGCTTTTTTATTTTCTGGTGCAAATCCCGAGGTGTTAATCACCCCTGCTGAGATTTTCACAGGTCATCAGCTCGTTTCTCCTCCAGCTTTTGTTGTGCAAACCACCCATTATCCTTGACGCCTGGCACATTTGCATTTGCTCACTCAGAGTTGCTCAGATCCAAGCCAGGCCAAACCTCTGTGTTACAACCTTCAGAAATTCCTGCCATATCAATACAAAAGACACACATTCACAATATATGGGTACACAAGTCTGTTTTATTTCAAAGTGTTTCAAACTTTACAGCGTTTGCAGACCCAGTGTTCATCATCCCTGCATTTGGCACAGGTGAATTTCTGACATTTTGCACAGGTAAAAATGTCAGAAACCTGCTGCGATTCCTATTGCAGCTCTCTTGCACCTGGCACTGCATTGTCTTTCCAGTCCCTGGCACAGCAGCTGCAGCAGCTTCAGCAGCCTGTGCTAATATTTCCTTGTGCTGCATGAATCGGCAATGAAGTTCCTGAGCTAGAAGACTCAGAAACAATCTTCTTTTGCCTGTCCACCCTGTACATGCCTTGTACAAAATGTAGGCATTCCCCGTCGCCAGGTCCAGCATTTTGTAGAAAACTGCTACTGGCCACCTGCGTGTTGCTCATCTTAGGGAATACATCCACGCAAGTTGAGGAATTTCACGCTGGACTTTATTCACCGTGCCCAGTAACGTTGTTTTGCGCTGCAGCAGTCTGTGCGACAGTGACAGTCAGTGTTGGGTAAGTTACTTTAAATTAGTAACTTAGTTACATTACTAGTTACTTCTATCAAAAGTAACTCAGTTACTTCAAGTTACTCGTTACTTTCAGAGTAACTAGTTACTAGGGAAAGTAACTTTGGTTTTACTCAGAATTCTCTTGTTAATGTGTTGCTTCCGTAACTGGATACCCAGCCAGACTGCCAGTCTTCTAACTTGCTTACTTGCCACAAGTGCACTGTGCCACCTACCAATAGAAAGGAAAAAACATAATGTGCATATTTCCACGAGAGACTGCCGCATGATTCTAGCCTGCTTTTTACATCCAACACAAAAAATGCAGTCGTGGTGCTTTCGATTGTACTCAGAACTCGGAAATTCTGCCTTCTGAATAGGAAGATGTAGGTAACAGACGACTGCAGATGAGCTGCATACAGAGCTGGACTGGGACAAAAAAAATCGTCCCGGGGAATTTGACTAGAGACCGGCCCGCCATTATGGGAAAAATCATAAAGCCTTTGAATGAAAACAAACGCTGTTGTGACAGTGATGTACACTGTTCTGATGGTATATATGCATTAATCTATCAATTGTTTGTTGTAAGACTCAGATAATTATTTTTTTAAAAGCGAGACATTTTAAATGAAAATAAGAAAGAAAAGTATTTCCCCTGTCCCTGTTAATGCCCTACCTGGACCCCCTGGCAACACTTTGCTAGACCCGCCCCTGCACAGTTACCAGCTGTCAGCTAAGTAAAAAAAAGGATCCTGGTGTTATTTGTCTCTCAGAAACAGTTCATAACTTCCCTTCAACTCATTCATGTCACCTAAAAGGTAAACCTGTTTCTCCATCACCTGTTCAGCTCTGATGATCCAGTAAGGACATCTCCTGGTTTCATCTTCATGTTTCCCTCTCACCACATATCCAAATGGATATCATGACCAGCAGCTTTACAGCTTGGCTCCAGCAAACTTCAGCTGATAGTAGAAAGTAATATTTAAATAAATTCTAACAACAGCTGATCAAGCTTAAACGTGCTGCTGTTGTTTAGCGCGACATCTGCTGGTTTCCTCTTTGTGGCGCAAAGTGAGCGATAAACAAACAAGAGAGCCAATCAGCTGATCATTGATCAATTTCATGATTGAAGTAGAAATGGTAAATGGCCTGTATTTATATAGCGCTTTACTAGTCCCTAAGGACCCCAAAGCGCTTTACATATCCAGTCATCCACCCATTCACACACACATTCACACACTGGTGATGGCAAGCTACGTTGTAGCCACAGCCACCCTGGGGCGCACTGACAGAGGCGAGGCTGCCGGACACTGGCGCCACCGGGCCCTCTGACCACCACCAGTAGGCAACGGGTGAAGTGTCTTGCCTAAGGACACAACGACCGAGACTGTCCAAGCCGGGGCTCGAACCGGCAACCTCCCGATTACAAGGCGAACTCCCAACTCTTGAGCCACGATCGCCCAGAAACAGGAGAGGGAGGGGGAGAGGATGAGAGGAGAAGAGGCAGCTGCGCAGCAAAGACGCAGAAAAACTCCAGCTTTGTGTCTTTTTCATTGTAGCTGAAGTGCGGGACAAACTGTGTTCCTTTTCACCTCAATACGAAACCCGTAATATTTTCTCTGAATACGAGATGATTCTGTTTTTTACGGGACGGTTGGCAACTCTAATAATTAACCGTATGAACAAAATAAAGTTCAACATCAGTAACATAGCACCCACCCAGCTGTATAGAAACTCCGTCATGCTAGCTAGCACGCAGTACGAAAAAGTCAGCATAACAAAAATAAACTCCACCTAAACTTGGTTTATATCTGACCTTTATAGACTGCAGGTCATAACTTCTTACCTGAAGTTCAGTTCACACCGGCGGCTGCCTCGGGTCTCTCTTCCTTCTGTCCCCTTTCTCTCATCCACCTGCTGGCCTCCACCACTTGCTAATGTTACTGAATCTGTGGAAGCTCCGCCATAGCCACCACACGAAGTAACGAATAACGAGCCTATTTAAATCCCAGTAACGAGTAACGCGTTCCTGGTTTTGGCATAATAACTAGTTACTGTGCTCATTACCACAATAATAACGTAGTTACTGTAACGCGTTACTTAATAACGCATTAGTCCCAACACTGGTGACAGTGAAGTAAAGAAATTGTCCGTTGTGACGTTTCTCCAATCATCCAAAAACGGCTCCATCAGTTTCATGACCACGTTCTCTGCCAGCCTCTCTCCCTTCTGATGATTGGGGTCCTTTCCCAAGTAAGGAGATGCACTGCAGACATATTTGGTGTCCAAGTCTGTGCCCATCCAGAACTTGATCCCAAATCTCTCTGGCTTGGTTGCGATATACTGTGTGAAAGGACAACGAACCTTGGTAGGGAACAGTTGTTCATCTATGGTCATGTGTTCTCCTGGAGTGAAACTCTTAGCACATGATTCTCCCTCCTGGTCGGTCTGCTTTTATGCACAGCACTGTGCTGTAGTCAAGCAATGCCACTCCTACACATACACAAATGTCTCCTGGTTGGAGGAGGGTGTTTTGCACAACAAAAGCAGGAGAACAATGGAGCTGAAGGCCTGTGAAAATTTCAGCGGGGTGCTAGCACTAGAATTACTGAGCCTTTTTTTCCTGCTGTAAGTCCCTACTACTACATTTACTAACCCTGTGCAAATTTGCATAAATTCCCTGAACCTAACACCTCCTAGCACCCTGCTGAGAGGCCTTCAGCTCCATTGTAGGGTTGTAATACAGATTTTTCTCTTGCCTTGAATCTGAGCTACTCTGAGTGAACAAATGCAAATGTTCCAGGCCTCAAAGATAATGGGTGGTTTGCACAACAAAAACAGGAGGAGAATCGAGCTGATGACCTGTGAAAATCTCAGCAGGGGTGATTAACACCTCGGGACTTCCACCAGAAAATAAAAAAAGTCAGTAATTCTAGGATGTCTTACCAGTAGGTTCAGGGGATTTACGCAAATTTGCGCAGGGCTAATAAATCTAGTAGGGACTTGCACCAGGAAAAAAAAGGCTCAGTAATTCTAGTGTTAAACCAGTGCTGAAGCTGCTAAAGAAAATGACATGATTTTGGAATCTTTTCATGCCCTTTATAATTTATTTATTATATATAATGTAACTGGCTATTTGTGGCTTTATTGTGAGCATGTTGTGTAATATCCTCATCTAATGCTATTATCTGTCAAGACTGTCAAAACTACAAAGGAATCTTAATTACTCTGACCTTCTTTAAATCTTGGAAAAGCGGCATCCTTCTGGAGACAGACACACACATAAAGGGTAACAGCAGCAATGCTCTTATCTCTTGGCTTTGAAAAAAATGGGTACATAAAAACAGCAGTGGCTGACTGCCTGAGAGCATATTAAATCTTAATAAGGGTTGTTTGTAGAAGAGTTAGGTGTCTGAGACCTATGAACCTTAGTTACTGACCTCTTAAAGTTGAACCTGTCATTTTTTTAAGTGCATATGGAGATTAATATTAACTAACTTGCTTTGTAGATACAGTAACTTATTGCAATATTTCATTTTTTATGGAAGCATTTTCTTGTAAATACTGCTTTTGCTCCAATGGTGCCGTACCAAACTCCTACAACACGCAGGTACGGTGATCCAAACACCATGATTCAATGATTTATCTGACCCTTCTTTTATAAATGAGCCAGTTATTATACCTGCGTGGGCTCAGTCTCTCATTTGCAGGCTGGATACACTGGCAACAAAGGTAAAAAAATACAATTACATTTAAAATATGCTCAGTTACAGTCATAAAAACATTGCCAGGTCAACTGTATTAATAAGAGTTTCTGTAACATGAAGCACGGCTAATATAGCCTACAAGAAATAAAAATGTACAAAGAGTGTCACAAGGCTGAAAATAACAGAAAAGAAGCACAACCCCAATTCCAAAAAAGACGGAAGGCATTCCTGCTCTGCACTCGGACATGTCTACCAGCGGTCCCCAACCCCCGGGCCTTGGACCAGTACCGGTCCGTGAGTCGTTTGGTACCGGGCCGCGAGAGTTGAGGCTCAGGTGTGAAATGTATGGTTTTCAGGGTTTTATCGGTTTTCAGCGTTATTTTGTTATTGTTTTTATCGTTAACTCGGTTTTCCTGGGTCTTTTGTGTGTTATGAATAAATCTTCTTTTTTTTGGTACCGGTACTAGTTTTATTTTGTTGTATTTATCCGCGACACCTTAAAGGCCGGTCCGCGAAAATATTGTCGGGCATAAACCGGTCCGTGGCGCAAAAAAGTTTGGGGACCATTGACGTCTACTATCAAGCCATGCTGGGTAGTAGATACAGTATGTGGTCTAACGTTGGTTTGGTGAACTCTGCAAGGTCTTACCTGAAAAAGGCATCATCTGAATGGGACCATATATTTATTTAAAACCTTTATATACCCGTCAGCACTGACGGTGCCTTTCCAGATTTGCAAGTTGCCAATTTCATTAGCACTATTCCTCCAAACCATCAGGATTGCAGACTTTTGAGCTGAACACTGGTAGCAAGCCCAATGACCTCACTCCCCTTTAGTCCAGAGGATGTGGTGTCCATGTTGTCCAAAAGAATTTAAGTTTTTGATTCGTGTGACAATGTAACAGTTTTCCACTTCCTCTTTGGTCCATTTCCAATGAGCTTTGCCCCAGAGAAGACAGCATTTCCAGACTATGTCCATGTATGACTTCTTCTTTGCATTAAAGAGTGCTAACCTACAATTCTGGATAACAATGATTTCTGGACATGTCCCAGAGTCCATGCAATGATTTTCATGACCAAATCATTCCTACTTTTAGTGCAGTGCCGACTAAGGGGCCCAAAGATCACAGGCATACAGTAAAGATTTTTGGCTTTGCCTGTTGTGTACAGGGATTGCTCCAGATTGTTAATCTGAATCTTTCGATGATATTAAGTAATGTAGATGGTGATCTATTTCAAAGTCTTTGCAATTTTACTATGAGAAACATTTTGCTCAAATTGTTTCACAATTTTGAAGATTAGTGAACCTCTGCCCATCCTCCTGCCTCTCTAACATGCACTTTTTATAGCCAGTCACCTTACTGACCCATTACCAGTTCATCTAATTAGTTGCAAAATGTTCCTAGAGCTCTTTTTTAGTGCAACTTGCTTTTCCAGCCTTTTGTTGGCCCCATTCCAACTTTTTAAAGAGGTGTTACTGCCATCAAATTCAAAACAAGCTAAGATTTTTAATGAAATAGTAAAAAAAAAATCACTTTACACTTCATGTGTTTTCTATATTCTATTGTCAATAACATATGAGTTAACAAGATTTACAAAGCACCGCACTGAGTTTTTATTTACATTTTTACATTACATTTTTATTCTACACGTGTTGCATTTACTTTATCCGAGGGGCTCTTTAAACCTCTGACTAAAAATCCAAAAATTTCTCATTTGTTCAAGATGGTAATTATTTATTAAACCATGCAGTGATATGGCATTGTTAATTACACACCTAAAATATCTAAAGCAGAAGTAATCGTTAACCTGAATGACACAATTTAGTGTTAAATGCCACATTATTTAGTTACTTATTACAATCACAAAGCTATCTGTTTCCACTTCCCAGAACCTTTATCAAGCTTTTTCAGTCTGAAAAAAGAAGGTAAAAATGTTTGAGGAAAGAAACGAAAGAAAGAAGAAAACTCATTTGGTTTACCCACACCAGCACAGATGAATTATGCATGTACCAAGGTCTTGAGCCATCTGACTGACAAGCTCTGCCCATGGTACTGAAACAGCATTATCTGCATGTAGCTGCAGGACTAATGAGCACCTTCAGCCAACATTATAATGCAGTGTAATCCAACAAGTAAGCAATACAATACCACCAAGTTTATAATTCTTTTTTTCTGTCCACAATTTGTTGGAAAAGTGTTGTCATAGTTATTTTCTATAGCGGCCTGATGGTTAATGGCTGTGTGACACACAAAGGACAAACTTACAGAACTGATAAACTATATGTGACATGTGCTTGTGTCAAATTTTGGAGGACAATAACTAAGTGAGCAGGTACCAATATCCCAACTTACGATAGCCGTTTTCCATTGCTGTAGCCCGTGGTCTGCCATCTTTATTTTGATTCAGAACAAACACCACGGGAAATAATTTAAAACCTTTTCTAAAAAAAAAGAAAAAAAAACCCTCCATGGGTTGAAATACTTTTTAATCCAGTTAATGAAAAAAGTGTTTGAGGTCTTGGACCTTCAGAATAAGAGTAATTTTATTTGCATTTTGGTTTTCATCAAGTATGGCTGGCTAATTTACGTGCTGAAAAAATAAAAAGTAAACCAAAACTCATAAAAATTGTTAACACTATGGTTACACCCGCAGCTAAGAAATAAGAGACTCAACAAAACTCGGTGACCACAACAAGAACCATTTTATTATAAACAGAATTTTTTTTTTTTTTAGCAAATTAAGGGTCTGGAGGCCTGGCAAAAAGTAATGAAAAAGGTGGAAGGAATCTGAGCCAATGGTGTAAGGACCACTGTAGGACCTAGAAAACTAATGACATAAGCAAGACTAAACAAACAAACAAACAAGAAAGCTCTATGAAAACATATAAGTTTGATCTAATTTCCTTGCCTTTCTTTCTGTAGCTCCACTGGGGTCTCTATCCTGCACCTGTCGTTTTATACCTTTTATTTTATAAAATACAGAGCACCATAAACACAGACGGATGAGGCATGAGTAGAGTAACATTCAGACCAGCTCTAAGTTACACCATTCATTTTGGCTTTGTTAATTCGTTACATCCTCATGGGAATGCACCAGAGTGTTATTGCAGCCTACTGTACTATTAAAGCAGGCTAAGCTTGGTATGTTTATCACATTCAGTGCTGGAGAGTTGTTTTCTTCTGAAGAAGTGCATAGTTCAGTTACATAGTTTCATTTTTGAGTAGCTATCAAGTAAAACTGCAACATTTTTTAATGTCAAAGAAAAATTATGTTTTTTTTAATCATTTTTTAGTTTAGCTTTGCTTCACTGTTTTCTTTTACTGCAGCCCCTTTTGACAAGCTTTGCCCTTTTTTGTCATGTCTCTGATGACAGGTAAGACATGCCACTGGAAGATGTTCAAAAGGGCAAGAGTTGCTCATGCAGTAATTATTATAAAATTATAGAAAAAATTTCCAGAAACTCTTAATTACAGCTATTTATGAGAAATATTCTCAGAAGTTATCATGTGCTGTTTTAGAAAAAACCTTGATACCAGAAAAATCTTGCATGAAAGGAAGGTGCTATCTTTATATACATTGTCAATTTGAGCTTTTTTTTTTAATTAGGAAGAACTTTGAAAAGCATTTTCTAGATTTCTCCTTCATTTTTCTATAGTTCAGAAAATGTCAAAGTCAGGTAGCTGTGTGTGCCACTTCAAAGCTTCAGTTTGCTTTTGTTGAAGTAGTAAATTTCACATTTTGATTTATCCTGTGGATCATTATCCTGTTGTAGAAGCTGGTGCCTTTTCAATTTTAGTGACTTGGGTGACTGCAGGACATTGGACCTAGAATTTGATGACATTATTGAAATTCATGCTGCTTTTCTCTGTGGAATTAGTGAACAAAAGCCATGTTTTTTCCCGAACAAGTAAAAGTGATTTCACCCACAATAGGTGGACAGCCTATTTTGTAGTTTTTTGCTGCTCATGCTGTTCTCCTGTAAAGCTTGCCCTTTTACCTTTCCTTTTCTTTGTGTGTCTCCTTCTGATGATAGAAATGTCTCTGATTTCCTTTTTTTAATCATAATGCTCCACTGCAGCACTTATGAATAGAAATAAGATTGTGCACAATATGTCTAGATTATTTTTTCCTTCTGTTTGCATTTGCTTGCCTTATGGTCTATTTGACCAACTTTTAACTTTATTTGACTCCCAGATCTTCTATTTTTCACTTTGGATGAAACAACCATTAAGTCAGAACATAGAGAGACTTTCCCCACTTTCACTGGGGTCTTCTGTTGCTGCTGGCCAGTAAAGTGGTTGATTACTCATTATTAACTCTATCCTGCCACCTATTAATTTCCTTCTCTCTCCTCCTTAACTCAGCTCTCTTTAATCTTTGTGGGGACCAAAAATTGGAAGTTTACTATACTTTTGGGGAGCAACGGCCCTTTTGGGGGGACAAAATCCCCGTCCCCACGAGTTTAAAAGCATTTTTGAGACTCGAAATGTGGTTTTAGTATCAAATAAACAATTGGGTTAAATAGATGTCCCCACAAAGATATGAAAACACGACTGTGTGTGTGTGTTTCTCTGCTGTGAGCAGGCTTGGGGAAGAGCCTCTTATCTCAATACACACAAATATATGAGCATGTAGTTATTTAAACCACCCTGAGGTTACTGGGATGAAAAACGTTAGAGTCATGCATAAGTAATTAGAAGAATGAAAAATTACCTAGCCTCAGACCTTGATTAGCAACTTGATTTAATCTCTCTCTGTGTGTGTGTGTGTGTGTGTGTGTGTGTGTGTGTGTGTGTGTGTACAGTACAGTCTTGTGCATCTGATACTTTGGTTGATCCATCTACTGTCCACTGAAGTCTGTGTGGGTGGCTGACAATAAGTCTTTCTTAATGACAAGTTGCAAAATACTCAAGAACTGGGCCCTATTTCAGGAAGCTTGTTTAGAGCAAAATCTGAGTAACTATACCCTGAGATAATGAAAACTCTGGGTTTTCGGTTTCACAAAGCGAGTTTAGATTAATTCCGAGTGAGTTACTATGACGACACACTCCGTGAAGCTAACCTGCCCCTAGCAGGTTTACTTCAACTAACCCTGACGTTCTCCGCCTCTTTGTCAGAAACCTGACTGTAGGAAGTGTCAGACATGGCATGCCCCTTCCTTGAAGAGCCAGTAGATGTTGAAGCCCAAATTCTCCGCAGAGCTCTCCGCCGGGAGAGAGTGATTAGAGCGCGTTTGGACATTTTATCATTTCCTGATGATTTCCTGTGTGAACGTTACCGTTTTTCAGCACAATCTATAATTTATTTGAATAACATCCTCAGGCTTAATATTGCTCATGTGACACATCGCAGACATTCTCTCAGTTCTGTACATATTATTTGTATTGCACTTCGGTTTTTTGCAAACGGGAGCTTTCTGTATAATATTGGTGACGCTGAGCACGTTTCCAAGGCTACCGTCTGTCGGGCAGTCAGGAATGTTACAGTTGCACTGAAACGTCTCCTGTACTCGTTTGTGGTGTTCCCCGGTCACAGACCCACAAGATTTATCAAAGAGGGATTCCACAAAATTGCAGGTATCAGGATGAACAAAACTTAATTCATGATGTGGTGATATTTGAACTACTACTTAAATTTTACATTTATTTTCACGGTTCCCAGGCGTGATTGGCTGTATAGATGGCACTCACATTCCAATCATTGCTCCTTCAGTAAATGAAGGAGAGTATGTGAACAGGAAGTCTTTCCACAGCATTAATGTACAGGTACATAGTTCCCTGTAGCATTTCAAACTAACAAATTATTTCATTATAGTAATGGATGCTAATTTGTGTTCTCTGCACTGTGAAGATCATATGTGATGCTGCCAACATTATCACAAATATGGAAGCCAACTGCTCAGCCTCTGTGAGTGGTGGTGGTGGAGGACCTCCACCTGTTTTTCGGGCCTCCGCTTTTTTTTTCTGTTGGCTATAACGGGTCACATTTGAGCATACAGAGTAAGCAAATATGTACTTGTAATGTGCTCAGATAATTTCAATAAGTGCTTACAGAAAGAAAATTAATGTAGCCTCTAACTGCAATTGATTTACATCGGACAAACAGACCAAGCACTATGGCTCATAATACAATTACACCTTACCTGTTTGGACTATATTTTTATATTTCATTTTTACTTGCTGCCAGGAACGTTTGGGGCCTGTTGGGTTGCACCTGCGCTCACGTCACATCACAAAATAAAATGTATAAAATATAAAATAAAATAAAATATAATAAAATAACGTGTTAAATGGGTGGAAATCCCTAGATCAATGTTTAAATTAACACTCACGCATTGACTCTGTCGGCTATGTTTTGCCATGCATGCTCCCTTTCTTTTGCAGCTGAGGCTGTGTTACTTTTTTTTACGCAAAATTTGCATGTTATCGGCATATGCTGCCATCAGAATTTCGGCCTCAAGCGCTGTAAAATACATTGACCGCGCCTTCTTTCCCTCCGTCTCCATGGTGACTCGCTTAATCTGTGCTCCACTAATCAGGGCTTTATGTATCCTCGTGCGCGCGTTTAACTTGGGGTTAAAGCAACTCCGCGTTGATTGAACTAATTGTTATCAGCCTTTCTGAAACCGAATATTCCGAGTTGGACAGTTCGGGGTTACTCAACCCTGAGTATCGTTTTTCACTCTGAGTTTTCTAAACCGGCTTCCTGAAATAGGGCCCTGGACTGGAAATCAGTGGCAACAGGTCCTATAGAGTAATCATGAAAAAAAAAAAAGGCAGGTAAAAAAAGAGTTTTGGGATATCCTTCAAGAAACATGGAGAAGTATTCCCGAAGACTACTTAAAGAAATTGTAATTTCATAAAGAATTTCAGACTGTTTTGGCACAAACACCTCCCATCTTCCTAACAAATTGTAAAGAAATGAGGGGTAACTCATGACTTTTGCACTGTACTGTACACTTACTGTAGGTGGATGGTATGCTAAGCACTGGCACTGTTGTTTAAACAGTAGATAAACAGTAGAAGTAATCAGTGTCAAAGAACCACTGTTAGTGGTATCAAAAAGATTAGAGTAAAATCCGATCAGATTGCTATCTATTCACATCAGTTCACTTCAGTCCAATTTAATTAAATTTCATCTATAATCACCTTAAGGTGCTTTACTGAGTTTGAGACCATAGAGTATGACACCACCAAACAGACGATCACCTATGTCTCTTCTGTTTACCAGCTCTGTTCTACAGACATTACAACTTGTTTTTAAAGCTCGCCTAACTGAGGACTGCTGTTTGTGGTGTTTTAGCATGAAAAAAAACACAATGTGAGAATCTGTAGACAAACAGATAAAAAGATGGCACACCTTCCTTGTTTAAAATCCCCTCTCACCATAACACATCATCTCTCTGTGAGTTTGTTGATTTCACTATTAATATTCACAGTTTTTACCCTGCTTACGATAATCTTTTTAATCAGCCCCTCCTCCTCTTAAAAGGCTGGCTGGACGTCATGTTTCTGGCTGACCTTCCAGCCCTGTTTGTTTTCATGAATATATGTGTGTGCGAGAGCGAGTGAGTCCCTGGTGACTGATCTAATCTCGGAAACAGATGGTGCTTGATATTGTTGCTGTATAAATTCTTTGATGTCACTCATATTGAAATTTGTCGAGTTGGAGCCAACATTTAAAGGTTGTTAAATGTCCACAGCTACAGCTGTGCTTTATTATATTTATCATCTACCCATTCACTTTTGCTTAATGAAAGAGGCTTGAAATTTAGCTAGAAATTGTCTCAACGAATTGGTTTGCAGTTTTTGAAGTCTATCTGAAGACAACAGCATGTGAACAATGACAAATTTCACTTGTGGCCAATCTGAGTGGATCCACTCTGAGTGGAAGAGATAGTGAGCACTGTGAATATAGCCTATGTACTCTGCAGTATTACTGAAGGGGACATCAGGCTTTGGCTGTCTTAATTGTCAAATCATGCCCTTATCTTCTGAATTCTAAGAATAAAATTCTCATTTGCGTTTCCTCTGACAGTCTTTCCTTGATGAGCTGGGAGTAACTTTGGAAATTATCCACTGGATTTGATTAACTCACCACTTGCTGCTAGGCCTCATTTTGTTATTGGGCACATTTTGGAAAATAACTTTGCACAGAGCTGTGAATTTTTGGTACGTTGACAATTCTTGTCAGACCACGGCTACATGTGTACAGCAGTACTCCATATATCCACATGACTATCACATAAAAGCAAAATCCGAAAAAAAACCATTGTTGCAAAAATTTGTAACAAATCATTTATACAGTAATAGATATAATTGTTGCAGAAACCCTTCTTATGCACACCTTACAGGTGTGCTTTAAAACTAACTTCAAATCAAATTCAAATTCAAATTCAAATTTTATTTGTCACGTACACAGTCATACACAGTACGATATGTAGTGAAATGCTTGGACAACTGCTCGTGACCTAAAGAGAACAAAAAAGGAAAAGGCTATGAATAAGATAGGAAATAAATATGAAAAATTAAAAAGGGTAAATTTAACTAGGAAGGAATAAAATATAAATTAAGGTTAAAAATGAAATAACTGTACAACACAAATTAGAATGAAGGGTAAATTTAACTGGGAAGAATAAGATAAAGATAAATATATAAATTAAAGTTGAAAATAAAATAACTGTACAACAAAATACACAATACACAATATAGAACTATATAAGAATGTATGAAGGAATCTAAATCTAAATAAATATATACACAATAACAGCAGCTGTACAAGTATTAACCGGAAATGAAGAATATAGTGACCAGTGTTGTGCAAAACCAAAGTCCAGAAAGTCCAGTGTGTGTGTAAGAACCATATGTGTGGGTCAGTACTGTGTGGTGGTGTGATTGAGAGACCGTATCGCCTGCGGGAAGAAGCTCCTCCTCAGTCTCTCTGTGTTGGTCTTCAGGGAGCGGAATCGCTTTCCTGACCTCAACAGAGAGAACAGTCTGTTGTTGGGATGGCTGAGGTCCTTCACGATCTTCCTGGCCTTGGTCCAGCACCGCCTGCTGTAGATTGAGTGCAGGTCAGGGAGCTCGGAGCGGATGGTGCGCTCAGCTGACCGCACAACCCTCTGTAGAGCTCGTCTGTCCTGCATGGTGCTGTTCCCGAACCAGGTTAAGATGTTTCCCGCCAGGATGCTCTCTATGGTGCACGAGTAAAAGTTCCTGAGCACCTTGGAGGGCAGTTGGAAGTCTCTCAAGCGTCTGAGGTGGTAGAGACGCTGTCGGGCCTTTTTCACCACGGTGTTGATGTGACAGGACCATGACAGGTCCTGCGTGATGTGAACTCCGAGGTATTTGAAGCTGTCCACTCTCTCCACTGGGCACTCGTTGATGACGGGGGTCTGGTAGTTCCTCTCCTGCTTAGTGCTGAAGTCCACTATCAGCTCCTTTGTCTTACTGACGTTTAGAAGGAGGTTGTTCCTCTGGCACCAGTTCTCCAGATTCCTAATCTCCTTCAGGTAGGCCGTCTCGTTGTTATCAGAGATCAGGCCCACCATGACGGTGTCGTCAGCAAACTTGATGATGGTGGTGGAGCTGGTATAACTTGCATAGTTACCCTGCAGTGCCATTTATTGTTCAAATGTATGAACTTCTTAAAACAAACTTTTTAAAGTCAATAAAGAAAACTTTGCAAACAAAAGAGATGTTTTTCTGTTAGAGAGAGAGAGAGAGAGAGAGAGAGAGAGAGAGAGAGAGAGACTTCAGGGTAGAAAATAATTGATGAGGCTGAAAAGCATGTCTCTTGCCAAGCAGGGTAGAGACCGCAGATACCTGACACTGCAATTTGTGTGTGTGTGTGTGTGTATGTGTGTAGTAGTGGTAAACGGCTGTTGTTCACACTAGTGTTGGGAGCAGCTTAAATAATATTTAAAGTGACAGTGGATATAGAGTCTTTGTCTATAATTACAGTAAAATAGCTGTTTGTCAAAAAGTAATAATTATGTAATATATGTCTAATTTTATGAAGCAACTTGTCTGTAACTGAATCCCTTTGCTGATTTTCTTTTTTTCAATACCTTGAAGTAACAAGAATAAAAGGTTAAAGTCAAATAATAAAGTCTGTGGCCTGCTACATATATTTACACAGATTTTGTTTTTCATTGTTAGACTAAATTATCAATGCTTTCTGGTCAGGTCCCTGTTTTTGTAAAAGTGCTGTTATTCACCCACTGTTAAAAAAAAACAACCCAAACTTGATGCTTCTCTGCTTATCAACTATAGACCAATCTCAAAATTACCATTTATTGCGAAGATTTTAGAGAAGGTTGTGGCCAAGCAACTCATAGCGGTTCTTGATGAACATAACATTCTTGATCATTTCCAATCTGGTTTTCGTAGAGCTCATTCCACCAAAACTGCACTTCTTAGAGTGTCAGTGATATATTGATGAATTATGATGCTGGGGAGTGCATTGTACTACTGTTGCTGGACCTGACCTCTACCTTCGATACTGTCGACCATCATATTCTGTTAGATAGACTAAAACACTGGGTAGGTATATCAGGAACTGCTTTGGAGTGGTTTAAATCCTATCTGTGTGAACGATCCTTCTCTGTGGCTACCTTCAAGTTCAGGTCCTCTCTCGCTTCTCTTGCCTATGGTGTGCCACAAGGTTCTGTCTTGGGACCCGTACTTGTATTTACTCCCTCTTCATGAGGGGTCATGTGTCGTGGATGATGACCCCTGTGGGTGGACAGCAAAGAAATAATTTCATTGCACAAAGAAATGCCCTTTCTAGCAACATTGGACCATCCTTTATGAAGGAAAGGAGACGGCTGGCTCACAGTTTTTCTGTCATGACATAACCTGTTAATTCTTTTACATTTTAAACCCATTTAAACATTTTAATCCACTTGTTATGATGTTGCTGCTTTGTGTGAAGCAAACTGAGTAATGGGATTAACAAAGAACTACACAGTACATGCAAAGATAATTAACCATTATTTGACTAATGAATGTGAAGAATATGTTGTGTTTATGTCCTTATTTTGACTGTGACTGACTCTCAGCTTTTAGGATTATTATAAAATTAACTTTGCTTGAGAGACGCTGAAAGGGTTACATAATTTACCCCGAAAATACAGCAGACAAAGCTGCATCACACTTTAGCTCCAGTCCAGTCAAGCAAATGAATAGGTCAGAAAGTCAGACACAGGAACATATTTCAGATAGAGGCTGGTCAATTTTCAAAATAAAAGATTAAACACTCCCAAACACACTCTTTACTTCCTTTGATCGCCTTGGTTCTTCTTTCTTATAACTATAATGTTTTCAATTAAGGTAAGGATAAAGGGATAAAGAAGAGATGTTGCAGATAATCTCTTAATCTCTTTATAGCAAACATAGTAGCTAATTAAACTTTAGTAAATAGTGTTTTCTAAACATCAAACCAATGATATAGCACAATGAATTATCATTTCCTTGATTTCGTGGCCTTTCAGTTCAGCTGTAACTAAAACTTAGTATAGTCTTGTTCATTACGTTTCTTTCTTTTGCTCTTATTTGTCATATGTTGTTAAAGCAATGTTTTCTTTATAAAGTTTGTTTTCTCAAGTTTCTGTGCCATTTTACTATCTACATGAGTGTATTTTTTTTATTTTATAAGAGCTTTGAACACTTCAGTGGTGTTTTATCATTTTAGAAAAGAAAACATTAAAGCACAATAGTTTTCCCAAACAAATCTTCTTACCTTTGTTAGAAGACCATTATTTCCTAATCCAGTAAAGGTGTTTCGCCCTGCTGAACAGAAGTAAGGTGTCGTTTTCATTCAGGTTAAAATAAAGGCAGAAAGGTTGGCTGTGGCTGAATCTACTCGACTCTCATATTTGGTACACAAGTTCAAGATGCATCTTTTGGACTTTTGATGTGTTAAAATAGTTTGCTTACATAGCAACCTAAAAAGCTGAGTGAACAAACCATGAACAGGAAATGCGGAGCTTTCAATCATTAATTCAACTAATTATTTTGCATCACATCAGATATTGCTTTATGATGATACTGTTTTGTTTTTCTTATTATTGTAGCCTCATAAGTTTCTCTTTGTATTTGGTTTGGGGTTTGTTTTTTTAATTTTTGGCTATTGTCCTTATTTTACTTTGAAAGTTGTTTTTTTCATATATCTGACTATGAGTTTGACTTCCTCTTCTGTGGTTGTGTTTCTTTTCTGCCAGTGTTTCTAGTTTTTCTCAAGTTCCTTATCTTCCCTGATTACCCTGTGTGTATAAATAGTCCTGTCCTTCTCCTCAGTATTTCTTGTAGTTGCTATATATCCACCCTGTGTGCTCCTTGTTTTTCTCTCACTCCCTATGGATTTTTTTTTTTTTTGTCTGCCTTTAAGTCCTGCATTTAGGGATTATATCCACAGCACATGACAGTCATGCGTCTTACACGGAAAATATATCAACTTTATCCATAGAAGAATATAAAGTTGATATATTAGGTAAATATCAATGGATGAATATTCTTACTTTTGGTGTGGTTGTTGTTGATGTTGTTGTTGTTTTAAAAAACAACAACAACAAAAACAAACAACTTTAGATGTAGACAGTTTTTAAAAGTTTTGTTCAAAATAGTCAAAATAGTCAGAAATGTCAGTGGTGTTTACTTATTTACTCAATGCAGATGCATTAAGACTTGTGTAGCCTTCATCAGCTTACCTCCACTATGGAGAGAAAATGTTTAATTTCCAGGATATCCATCACCTTGTCATGATAAATCAAAGGTCATCTAGTCGACCAGGTGGGCAGGGTCACTCTGCCTTCCAGAGGACAGCTGGACAGTGGTTTGATTGATGGACAGCAGTGGCCTAGAGATTCTTCTACTACCTGGCAGTTTGATGAATGGTTTATTTTTTTAAAAGGACAAACACAAGACAAATTTGTTTGCAAAATGGGGAGGGTTGTATCATTGTTGGACTCAAGTGAAATGGGGACTATGCACATCTGTGTGTAAAAAGTGTATGTACTTGTCTGTGTGTTTCCCAGTTGGTGGTCATAGCTTTTTGCTTTGGCTATTAATACCCTGATTTGGTATTAATATCTATACCTGCACAAGCTACACAAGTAAAGAGGTTTTGTTTCTTATGTCATAGCTGCTGGTTTCCTAAAGAAAAATATCCAAATTGCTGTAGCACTCAGTATTACAGTTTGGTAATAATGTGGTCATATCGGTGTAATAAGGGTAAAATGGAGCAGTTATAATGTAGATGTTATTATCAGTTAATTAGCAAAGCAACATCGACTTAAACATAAATAATACCAGCAACTCATGTAACACTGAAATGCATGTAACTAGCTAATAAGAGGCCAGAAACTACAGTAGAGGTTGTAATGTGGAAGAAAATGAATGTCCACCACCAACTGTTTATCATATTATTCCCAAATATTACTAATCTGTTTGCAATAAAACAATTTAATATATGTCTATTTTAATGTTTTCAAATAGACAGACTTTAAAGTGTAACTAATGAAAATAAGGTAATCTTGGATGATACTTTCACATATTAGAGTAATGTTATTAGATTGTAATACTACATTTAATCCTACCTTATGTCCCCAGCATCATTGTTACCTTGTTTGTTTGAAGGTAACAATGATATTACTTTAGTAATGTTATTACCTTCTTGTTTCCACCTTATTACTGAGCTGTAACAGAACGTGCTACCCAAATCACTCATGTTTAATTTTATGTGGCGTTTTCTGCTCACACCCTGTTGTGGATATTTTAGTGTAGTGAGATATGTTACTTTCAGTGCTACCTGTTACATTATTGTTAGTTTTAAAGCCAGATTTACATGACTATGCTGTAACTGTATTGTCATTTACTGGGAGAGGCTGTCACCAGGGTATTATGTTTAATAAAATGCCCAGCTCATATTGCTGTCTGAGAATCCATTAACTATAAGATAAGATAAGATAAGATAAGATAAGATAAGATAAGATAAGATAGAACTTTATTAATCCCTCGGGTGGGTTCCTCTGGGAAATTCGACTTCCAAAAAGCACAGCAACGACCGAAGTTACAGTTACAGAATTGTTATATATATATATATATATATATATATATATATATATACATATATATATATATATATATATATATATATACACACACACACACACACACACACATATATAAATACAGAGACAAATATAAATAAAATATACAAAGGGGATAAATAGAATAAATAGGAATAAAAAATAAAAATACAAGTGAATTGCACATTTCAAGTATTGAGTCTATTGCACTGTTGACTGTTTACAAAAAGTATTGCACAAGGTATTGTACAGTGAGGTGAAGAGGCACTACAGCTTAGTTGTTCCCCCCTCCTTTGTCCTCCTGTTTCCCCTCCCTCTCCCCTCCAGAGAGGAGTTAAACAGTTTGATGGCGTGTGGGACAAAGGAGTTTTTAAGTCTGTTAGTTCTTGTCTTGGGGAGAAGCAACCTGTCACTGAACATCCATACTTTATCCTTTTTTTTGTCTCTCTCCTTTGCATCATGCGTCTTACTCCTCAGCTCTGTCTCAATCTTACACACTCCCTCTCAATGCTTTTCCGTTGCTACTTTGATCTTCCTCTCCCAGCCTCTGATAAGCAGCTCTTTTTGGTGGTTGTAAGTGCATGTGTGTGTATTTTTAGGTACGTCTCCTTTGCATTAATTGGCCCTCCTGTATTTGGCTTGCTCTCTCTACAGTATTTCGACTTTGGAGGAGACATTCTGATCCTGTTATCCTCTGACTCAAATGCATTTCTGCCTGCGGGCATCTATAACAGTGATCCCGGTCTTTTGACAGACAGAAGAGGAGTCGGCGGCTGAGTCATAGCTGAGGGAAGAAC
Organism: Aulonocara stuartgranti; assembly: GCF_965226115.1. Classification (NCBI taxonomy): domain Eukaryota; kingdom Metazoa; phylum Chordata; class Actinopteri; order Cichliformes; family Cichlidae; genus Aulonocara; species Aulonocara stuartgranti. The sequence continues at coordinate 31,172,829 of NC_138940.1, forward strand.
TTGTTGACCACCTCCACCTCCTCCCCCTCTATCTGAACCGGCAGTGGACCTTCTCTGGACCTCCCGAAGTCCACAACCAGTTCCTTAGTCTTTGAGGTGTTGAGTTGCAGGTGGTTTGTGTGACTCCATGCGACAAAGTTCCTCACCAGACTTCTGTACTCCTCTTCCTGATCATCCCAGATACACCCCATGATGGCCGTGTCATCTGCAAACTTCTGAATATGGCATAATTCAGAGTTGTAGCAGAAGTCAGAGGTGTACAGGGTGAAGAGAAGAGGGGACAGCACAGTTCCCTGTGGTGCTCCTGTGCTGCTGACCACAGTGTCAGACGTGATGTCCTTCAGCCTGACGTACTGTGGTCTGTCGGTGAGGTAGTCGGAGATCCAAGCCACCAGGCAGGGGTCCACCTCCATCCTGTTCAGTTTTTCCTGAAGCATACAGGGCCGGATGGTATTAAAGGCACTGGAAAAGTCAAGAAACAGGATCCTGACCGTGCCTTTTCCCCCATCCAGGTGTGAGTGGGCTCTGTGTAGGAGGTACAGGATGGCATCCTCCACTCCGACACCCACCTTGTATGCAAACTGTAGTGGGTCCTGGGCATGTTGTACCTGTGGTCGGAGGAAGTTGAGGAAGAGCCGCTCTAGAGTCTTCATAAGATGTGACGTCAGTGCCACCGGTCGGAAGTCATTCAGCTCATTGGGCCGGTTCTTTTTGAGGACCGGGACGATGCAGGATGTCTTCCATAGGGCGGGCACTCTCCCCAGTCGCAGACTGAGGTTGAAGACTCGTTGTAGCAGCTCCCCAAGTTCAGCAGCACACGCCTTTAGCATCCTATGACATAGCCTCTAAGGACAAAAGCCATTTTGGGGGTTTCTAATGTGACCAGCTGATATAACTCAAATTCAGTTTTTGTGTACAGAGTTTAGAAATGTAGATACATTTGAAGGCTAAAAAAAACAAGCCAAATTTTCATTAAATAATTCCCAGTGTTTTTGAGGTTGAAACTGTTACCAAGGTTAAAACGGATTTTAATGCTCAAATATCCAAATATCACATCCCATTAAAATGCCATCTTAATTTATAAAGAGTGGAGGCAATAACAGTAATTTTTCCTTTCCCTGAGTGTGAAAATCTTCTACTTTATTATCCATTGCTACCCAACAAGTCATTAGCACTAGAAGTGAGTCCTACTGGACAGAGATAGACATAGTGTTGATCTCAGGCCTCAAACACAATGCCATTCAACAGGTATGTGTGTTTTAATGAGTGGTAATTTAAGTGTGAGAGAGACAGAAAGGAAATAATGTCTAGGGATTTTCCAATATGTGCTCTCACTGCATCATTGCCACAGTAGATGCAATTGCTTGGAGTTTAGAGAGATTAGGTCTCCCCTTGGTATTTTACCTACAGAGAGTAACTTGCATACTATGTCCTTTCCTCCCTTTTCACAATTGTGACCTTTTTTATTAGAAGTAGCAATTTAATCGCTATATAATAAGCATGCACTACATGCTAAACTATGAACAAGGCCTTTTTTTGTCCCCACGGCAGTATCTTGGGAAAAGGTGATACTCGCTTTGTTTGGTGTTTTGTGGTTTGTAGACACATTGTAGTTCTTTCTGTCCAAAAACCAATGAGAAAGATTTAAGCTGCTCTGTCAGCCAGAAAAATAGTTATTATATGCTAAGGTTATAATAAGTCAAGTGTGAAGTCCTTTCCACTGTTTCCTGTGTGAACAGTCCCAGGTCCAAATTCCCTCTTTCTTACCAATTTGGCTCGGCTAGAAAGAAACTAGAAGAATCCACACACAAAAGGGTTTCAATTTCACATTTAGTTTATCAAACCAAATATGGGTAATAAAAGTGTTAGACATGAGTAGTGAAAAGAGTGAATGGATGATTGAAAACATATGTAGGAGTGTTAGGTAAGGCTATAAGAACTCCTGCGCCCTTTAGGACTTGCCACAGCAAATCCTCTAAATATCCTCCATCACTACATCCATAAATCTTTTCAAAACACCTTAACAAGCCGAGAGGATCACATGGATCGCATGTGGAAGCTACCTAGAAAGATGTAGGGAGGACATGGAGCAGGCTTTATATCTTCACCCGCTCCCACCTCTCAGGTGCAGCCGCTTCTTGGACAGCTCACCGAAATTGGTGCCAACAGAAAACAAGGGGAGCAGAAAGCAATGAGGCTGCCAGACATTGTCACCAACAAATGGATAATTATTGTGATGCTAACAAGTCACAATGATTAAGCTTTAAAATCACTGAAATACAAAAAAATCTAATATTGTGCCCATTTAGCTCATTTGATAACATCTTTTAAAATAATTTAAAACAAAAACTGTGTAATGTACATTACCTTTTTTAAAAAATGTTGACATAGACACTGCCTTATTTAAGCCTGCATATCCTTTCATTAGATTATGACATCTGTTTAATGAGTGACATTTTCTTTATATAAAGCACAAAACAAAAAAAGAAATCAATGATATTACCGTAACAAACATGACATGAAGTGTTGTCTCATTGTTGAGACAGTTCAAATACATAGAAAACCTCAGATGACAGCCTAAACAACAGTATACTGTAGTGTCGGGGGTGGGAGCAGGTAGTTAAATTTCTGTCAGATTAGTTTAAGATGACAAGAGTAAAGAAAGAAACATGATGAAAACAGAGTTGACAGCTCTGCTCACAGAAGTGAGGCAAGGCCAACTCCTTCAAATATGAACGAAATGCCACCTTTCACCACAGCAACATTAATTAAAGGCAGTGCCCTTTGATAGATTTTTTTGTTTTACCAAAGAAGAATTAAGGAAAACATTCTTAGTTTAAAAAAACCCCTCTATTTAAAGATAAGTACATACAGATTAAGTATCTGAACTTAATCTGACAAAACTGTCATCTATGTATTGTATGTAGAGGAACTTTGCTAACTTTTTTTTCATTTTACATGCATTCCCACAAATATTACAAAGAAAAAGAATGATAGAGACTTTCACAGAGGCTTGCACAATTATTTTTTCTGCCCTCTTCACACAGTAAACACCGTCAGACATGCGAATGCAGGTGCTGCATGTATTTATGCAGGCTCAGGTTCACAGGTGGAGTTCTGAATCACTGTGTAATCGCATTTTTGAACAGATTTTTGCAGCTTATCCAAGCATTCAGGTTCTGGGTGCGAATAATCGCACATGCATACAGATTTATGACTGAGTCGCTTAATATATGGCGCAGACCTTTCCTCTCAGCCCCTTCATCTGCTTCCTTATCAACAACAATATGGCACTTAACTGGCTTAAATTGTAAAGCTCTCGGCTCTAAACAGGAGAGGGAGGTTCATCCAGGACTGGGAGGCAAAAAAAAGAAGGGAGGCTTCCTGTGTGTGTGGGCTGGCAGACAGTGCAGTGTACTGATAAGAGGGTGAAGCCTATTAGCTGTTTGGCCTGGAGCCTAAATGTCATCGGTGATTTTTTAGTCTCTGGTTGGAAACATAGTCATTGTTTCAGGGCTAGAAGGATGGTTTCCATTATCCATTCCTGTAGCATTTGCTTAGGAAGAAGCAGGTCTAATGATTAATGTATATGTGGGTTAAAGATAGTATGCAAAGTGACCCCTTAATTAAATGTGTATTTGTACAAGAATAGACCAATATAGATGCACTGCACTCAACCTTGTTTGCCTAGTGAATACTGAGAACAAGCGGAATGCACAGAAAATTTAAAATACTTCTCAGATTAATTAAAGAAGTGGTATATTATGATCTTCCTTCTGTGTATAAGCACAATATGAAAAGCAATTATGAAAAGCACCATACGAAAGATTTGTACGATTCTGTGCAGTTCTTTAAAAAAATTATGTTATAATTATTATTTTTTATTTATCAGAAAATCACAGAGCAGTGAGCAAAGGTGTTCTATAGAGTTGAGGTCAGGAATCTGTGCAGGCCAGTCAAGTTCTCCTACACCAAACTCGCTCATCCATGTCTTTGTGGACCTTGCTTTCTGCACTGGTGTCATGTTGGAACAGGAAGGGGCCGTCCCCAAACCGGTCCCACATGAAATTATCCAAACTGTCTTAGTATGCTGAAGCATTAAGAGTTCATTTCACTGGAAGGGACTCCTGAAAAATAAACCCACACCATAATTGCCCCTCTACCAAACTTTGCATTTGGCACAATGCAGACAAGTACCGTTCTCAGTTAACTGTAGAATATTTAGGAAATTTCACGCCTAGACTTGTTACACAGGTGGCATCACAGTACCACGTGGGAATTCCCTGAGCTCCTGAGAGTAATCCAGCCTTTCCCAAATGTTTGTACAAGCAGTCTGCATCCAGATGTGCTTTTATACACCTCTGGCCATTGAAGTGATTGGAACACCTGAATTCAATGATTTGGATGGGTGAGGGAATAATTTTGAACCTAGCTGCCTGCATTGTATATTTAAACATTTGAGCAATATATCAATTATGTCACGACTGGGGCAGCAGTCGTGTGATGAATAAATGAGGACTCAAGATGCAGATGGTGATGCGAGTGGAGGTTTATTTACAGTGAAAATAACAGAAGTGAGGGCAGGACTGAAAATAAACTTAAACTGGGTGAAACTAACAAACAAACCTGGAACATAAGGTCAGCAGGAGAAACTCAGAGATGGCAGATGAGGACGGCAGACCAGGGAGACGTAGAGAAACATAGGGAATGAACACAGACGACACAACGAGGAGCACAGGCAGACACGCAGTATAAATACACACACCAGGTAATTAGGAAACGGCAGACAGGCGGGGACACAGCTGGAACTAATGGACATAACGAGACACAAACCTACAACGTAAAACAGGAAACACAAAGACTGTTTTACACTACCAACTGGGGACATGAACAGAACACAGAGGAGAGACACGGGTAGGGATGATAGAAACACACAACTCAAACCCTAAGAACAAATATAAAATCAGAATAAACTAGAAAAATGATAATAATTAACTTAAAGCGCTGGGTCACCGACCCAGGACCATGACACCAACCCAGGACCATGACAAATTATACCAAATATTTATGTGAAAACAAAGAAATTAATTGGGTTTGCCACAAAATTCAGAATGTAAAAAATATAAAAACACTCCTAACATAATGTGTTGTTAATATAGGAAAAACACCAATACTTTCTCAATTCTTTTACTGTTTTAGGACATTTATGATACACAAACCCAATAAACCCTGTTTTTGAATACAGAAAACTGGAGCAAAACAATCACTTAAAGCTTGCTATAAATCTGTATTCTATTGCACTTTTTGTGTTCCAGTTTTCTTCTCTGACTTTGAACAGCATGAGCTACTTTTGGCTGCTCCCTTATTCACGATGGTTTGCCACAGTGGGGAGCGCCACATGTTTGATTTGGCAGATTTCTTACACTGGATGTCCTTCCTGGTTCAACCCCAAAGGGATTTGAGTCTCCTCCTAGGATGGAACCAGGATGCTTTTTTTAAACAACCTTTTAAAAAAAAAAAAAAAACAATCAAAAGATGATAATAAATAAATAAATAAATAAATAAATGATACTCTGTCCCGATTTTCTACTAGTATTGCAAATCATTCAAGTTAACACCACTTTGACTGCCATCACAGCAAGACAGTCAAAGGCTTGAATCTACCAGCCGACTTTCACATTTCTTTTTAGAGTTTGCATGTTCTCCCTGTGCTTGCGTGGTTCCTGCCCGGGTAATTCTACTTCCTGCCACATTCAAAAGACATGCATAGGTTAACTGGTTATTCTAAACAGGCATTAGGTCAGTGTCTGTCACTCTGTATTATCTCCACAGTGAAGGACTGTTGACCTGTCTGGGGTGTACCCTGCCTTTCGCTCTGTGACATTTGGGATAGGCTACCATAGCTCTGAATTGGATAAATGGAAGATAATGGACATATACTGGTATTTGCCATGAACTTGTTTAGTGAAGAAATTGCAGGTATTTATCTGATCTAATGAGTTATTCTTTAGTCAGACGTTGTTTGCATGCATGTTAACCTAACCACAAGCAACTAAATCTTTCACTCTCAGTTATTCAGTGCACTATATTTCATTCCTTTCAAAGACCAAAGGTTGAGGCTACTGAGTTTACATCTATAATTATGCAGTTAAAATATCAGGTCCGCTGTTTGTGCCTGCTGAGCCAGATTAGGATAGATACAGCTGAGAGGGAGATTGATTTTACCTATCTTTTCAGTTCTTCTGTTTTCATTTAACTGCAGAGAAACCTCCGATTGTACTGATGTCATTAATATCTGCAGTGCAGTGCGACTGAGCTACAAATGGTAATAAGATATTGTTGTGAAAAGAGAAACTATCCTGCTTCCACATGATTAGTTTTACGCCTTTTACCTCACCATATTGATTATTTGTTGCACACAAAGCACCATACATTCACTAAAACCTACTTTCAGTAGTGTTTAATTTTTGGGCTGCATATATTTCAGTGTCATATGCTTTACCACTGCATAGAAGATAATGGATGGGCAGAGCCAAAGAAACAAAGAGCTGAGGTATGCCGTATGATGAGGAAAGAAAAGAAAGCCTGAAAAATGTGAAAAGAAAACCATGCGAGAGGGTGGACTGCTGTTTATCTAATAAATTGGTAGGAAAAATGGCTTCATGCAGTCCTTTCCTCTTTGTTCAAACGTTGCTTTATAAAGTGACTTATGTTGCACTGTCAGAAAGCGCGTGTGTGTGTGTGCACTGAATAGTAATGCTGTGTGTACACTGTATAAATGTGACCTGGAACACATTTTTATGCTTCAAGAATATTTTTCTGCACTTTGAGTGCGTAACTATATTGATTGTGTTTTGAGCACCTCCACAATGCAAGCTGTTTAGTCTTCTGCCTGAATGGCTCCAGTGTAGATACAGAAACAGACAAATTCTGCAGCTACTGCTCTGTAGGCAAGGGAAAAGTTTGCATCCATATAATTTGGATGTAGATTGCGTCAGACTAAAGGTCTTTAAACACTGGACTCGTAAAATCTGTGTGAATATTTTGCACATCAAAAATATTTTTGGGACTTATTTATTATTAATGCAGCTGTTTACCACACCCGCGCAATTTTGCTGAATGAATTTGCAACATTTATTTTTTTTCCAAATCAAGCTTGATTTTTTTTTTTTAATTATCTTATTAAACTGATCTGTCCAATCAGGCCAACAAGTGGACTCGTAGCTCAAAACATGCACTGTTACTGAATATACAAATATTAAAATAATAACTCTGCCAACAAGAGCTCAAACTGCCCCACTGACAGCCTGAATTATGTATGAAAGCAGCCGCAATACAGGATCAAACCATGAAATTCTCCCTGTTGCTGTCTACACTTAAGAATTGGATGAACCCAGAATCTTTGTTTTTTTCATTTACTTATATAAAACCATCAGGACCACTTCATCTTCACTTGATGTCTGCTTAATTTTTTTTTTCACAGTGCACTGATGTACTAAGTCAGAGCACTGGTATGCTGGTATAGTACAAAAAAAACTTTTGAGCTTTTTTTTTTTTTGTAGAGTGAAACAGTCATTCATATTATAAGCCTTTTATGTCACTTTAATACATGGTAAATTAGTGTTTGGCATGTCTGTGCCTTCACACAATGATAAAATCCCTAAATTCATGATAGTTCATGAACTGAATCCTTCCTGGCCTTTGGAATAAACCTCACATGTGGTCTTTCTACTGACTGAGTTAAAAGTTGACTCTTTGGGTTTCAACGCCAAAGGAAACAAACCCAGACGGTTGTCTGCATGACTAAAATCTTAATGCATTTTTTAAATTTTATTGATTTAACATATTGAACTGTATTTCTCCAGTTAAGTCAGATCTTCTTAAAATTCAAAAACTCATAAGACAAATTTGAACTAATTATTTAGCATCAGTTAACTCACATTTCTACCATAGCAGGGGACTAAATAATGTTATCACCATATAAGCAATGAATATGGAGATAACATATTATTGTGCTTTCCATATCTGTTGTAATTAATGTCAGGGTGCTGTAGGGTAGCAAAGATGCATGCATTAAAATCTAATAAGGAAGAATGTGATGATATAAAAAGACTTTCTTTGTGTGAAATTTCTGCTCATGTCTGAAAGAAGGAAGCTTCTGCACAACATCACAAAAATTATTTTGCTGAGTAGCAGTTCCTATAGTAACCACCACACATGACACCTCCATTTCTTGCCGGAGGTCTCTTAAGCTCTGCTTGGTAGAGCAATTTTTCCCTGCAAATCCCCTTTGGGAAAATTCCATCCCGGCAGGATTCATTAGCATCTCAAGATGTTTTGCCTTTGATTGACAGTGAGACCAGCCGAGCTGGTCGGGAGGAAATGGATAGCTGTTAAAAGGTAGGTAGATGATGAATCTTCTGGTATTCCTGTTTTAAGGAATTTGGATTCAGTTTACCTCTCTGCTTTCTGGCTTTGGATACATGTTTATGAAACAAGTCATATTTTACTAGATCTGAATATGGAAACAATAGCCATTTTTGTAATTTTTCAAATCTGTAGCCTCAAACGGTTAAAAACTCAGTGGAAACCGACCCAAGAGCAGGACAGGACAAATTTATTGCAACTTCCAATTGGGAATTTAGCTTGTGGCTGTGAGTGAGGCAGGCAACACGGGACAGCTGCAGGCTCGAAGAAGGCCATCAGCAGCCTCCAGCTAGTTAGTAGGTCCTGAGGCACAGAGATAATAACTTACTAAACTGTTCACTTTTTTCAGAGTGAGAGTAGCTGTAAGCATCATACTCTTGTGCCAAAGAGTCTAGAAGTTATATCAAGTATGTTACAAACACTGTAGTAAATGGGTATAAGTTATACGGGAGCGGGGAATCAAGTACAATGTGTGTTTAGGGTTTTTATTTCCAAAGTTTTTTATTTTTCTAGTTTTCATTTACTTTTCATCCTTGTAGCAAACAAATTGGTCTGTTGATGAAGAATGCCCTGTTTGCATGTTCTTGCAATAAATACCAACAGAGTGAAAATTGATAGTTGTGTAGATTTTCTAAGTAGCTATTCAAATATTGAACAAAATTACTAAAAAAATTGTAGTATTTACTGATCATCTATAATATTTTGGTTAGTTTGTGATTAGGTTTGTATAAAATAATTTCAATATGTATATTATATATTACATACAGGATGTTTTTTTAAAAAAAAGAGGGCTGTGATTATTTTATTTGTCAAATGGAAAAACAATGTATGCACCACAATGAGCCCATATATTCCTTTTTATTTAGTAGTGCTGTTGCTGTAGAATTAAAAGAATAATTTTGTGTCATAGTGTTGATTGAATACAAATTCAAATGCAGTAAAACAGGAAACAGTAATGGCAACCTGAATACAAAACACTTGACAACAAGAACAGGACAAGAAAACACCAAGTGACTAAGGCATGAACACAGAACCGGACAGCGAGGAAACAGATATCAAAATACGAATGCAGGCTTAGTGCAAATTACAACACTAACACTAGCAGCAGTAAAGTAATCTAGACTTCTATTAAAAACTCCACAGAAACTCAAATGAATGTCAAACTGCAGTGAATTCCTCATAAAATAGTCTGCTTCGATGACTGATTTTTTTGCTGCTTTCCTGTCAAGGGTCATCTGAGGCATTTCACCCTATTTTTCTCACATCTGTTCAAATTTCTGCACAGTGAAGGAGAAAACTACTGCTCCGCTGATAGAGCTCAACAGCAGAATTTGCAGTGTGAGAGTCAAAGAATATGTGAAAATGACTAAGCTCTGTGTTCTGCGCCATCATTAACCACGAGTTCTAACTTGTGATTGATGCAGTAAATGATAGTCAGGTTAGGGTTGATGGATCCTCTGTATGGGCCCGTTAAATCTGCTGTACCATCAGTTGAAAAGCAAACAAACCGTGCCCATAGCATTTCCTCAGAGATGCCCTTCATAGCAAGGGGTTCTAGCAGCATGCCAAAGACAGTAGCCACAAGCCATGACTGCATTTCAACAAGTTGAAATAAGAAGCTGCAAATCTTAACTTTGTAGGGAATTCTGATGAAGATGATCAGTATGTGTTGAACATTCATTCATATTATTTTTAGGATATTTTGTAGGAGCGTCTTGTAAAAATCTGACAAAGTTGTGCTCTGAATCCTCCTCATTTTTCTGCTTTTAGTGAAAGTCCGAAAGTGAAAGCCCCAAAAAATATTCAGTTGTTTTGAATTTGTTAGATGAAGCATGTCAAAAATGTTGGAATGGGACAACAAAAAGCTGAAAAGTAAAGGGTACTAAAAGGAAAAATGTGGAGGAACATTTTGCAACTAATTAGGTTGACTGGTAAAAGTGACTGGGTATAAAAAAAGAGCATCTTGGAGACAGTTTCTCAGGAGTTCACTAGTCTGCAAAAACTGTGTCTACAAATAGAGGAAAAGTTTTCAAAATAATGTTCCTCAGCTTAAAATTTAGAAGTCTTTAAATATCTCATCTAAATATCTCAAATATCTGTAGCACATTATATAGTACATAATCATCAAAAGTCCTTAGCAGGGGCAGATCTACTGTGGTGGCATGAGGTTGTATGTGCCACCCTAAAATAATCTCTTGCCACCTTAGTTTTGCTTATGACAATGTTGTTTATTAAAATAAACTAGCATTAACACTTTGAGCCTAGCTACAATTAATAAAAAATTCTAAAACTGAATATATTGCATATGTATTTTAAACATATACAGATGTTTGCCCCCTACTTGATTTCGGTTTTTTGTGTTTGTCACACTTAAATGTTTCATGTAAATATTAGACAAAAGTCTGATAACACAATAAACACAAAATGAAGTTTCTAAATGAAGGTGTTTATTATTAAGGAGGAGGAAATCCAAACCTACATGGCCCTGTTTGAAAATGTGATTGCTATCAATACTCTATTGTGAATAAAATATGGCTTTATGGGATTTGCAAATCAGTGCATTCTGTTTTGAGTTACATTTTCCACCTGCACATGCACAAGCACTTATCTACACAATCTCATACACACACACACCCACGTACACTTTCATACACCAAAGTTACCTTTTGCACAATGCTCAGTCTTTTGCACAACCCACTGTCATTGTTGCACTTTTCTGTTTCATTGTTGTGTCTGCATTGTCTTGTGTCTGTATAGTTCTGTTCTGTCTGGTGTTGTCTTTGTTTAGTTTTTTTGCAGTTTTTGCACTTTATGTAGTCCTGTGTTGTTGTTATATGTAGCACCATGGTCTTGGAGGAACGTTGTCTCGTTTCACTGTGTATTGTACCACTGCACATAGTTGGAATGACAATAAAGCCACTTGAAACTTCACACTTGACATGATCCCAACTTTTTTGTAGCAGTGTTTGTATATGTAACAAAACTTTATTTTCTTCATTATATTACTTTATATCCAACAATTATAGTAATCAGCACATATCCAGTATTCATAGCTTTTCTCTGTTACTGTTAAAACAAAGGACCAATAAAATTGAAAAAATAAAGATTTGTGGAGCTGATTCAGCATTTGATTTCTACAACTTCTGAGGTTGTTTATCAAAAGTATTGACATCAATAAAAAATGTGTTAATGGGTTCCCAAAGGAAAGTAAACATAGGGTGGTAGGATTTAGGCTGATCTCAGCATTTGTTGCAGATTTATTTCTCTGACTTCCAGAAAAGCCTACGCATTTAAAAAAAAAAATACTATTTCTTTTCTGCTCATTTTCAAATAAGATGGAAAAATCATTGTAAGGAGTTTAAACTGACATTGATCATGGCCTGGAATAGTCTTATATCTGTGTGGCGGGGGCGTGGTCTTTGGCCTGCTGCAGAGGAGGGGTGACGCAGTGAGCTCACAGGGCGGCGCGGAGGCGGGGAGGGAACAGGTGCACAGGACTGTTTAATGAGGGAGACCTGTCTTATGTCTTTGGCAGTGAGAAGGAGCGGACACACACACTAGGAGTGACGGAGTGGCTGTGTCTGAGGCTGGTGCCAGAAACCGCAGGAGAAGAGACATTGTTTTGAATAAAGCACAATTATAAGCACAACCCAGAAGTGTCTGTATGTGGGTCCTGTGTCACAATCTGCTTTGCTTTAATCTGCTTAAAAAAGCTCTATCGACAGATACATCGGAACAAACGTACATCAACTTTCTTTGTGTTCCACGGTCATTTTCTCCTTCACGCTCTTTCTCTTATCAGCATATATCACGCTCTGGGGTAACCACCTGTTGCCCCAAGCTGTCAACAGGTGGGCAGTTGACAGCTTATAATTGTCACTCTAGTCTATAGCCTGATCTAATGTGATGGTATACCGACAGAGACGAGAGAGTGACAATAAAATTGAAATGCTCAGAGGAAGCGGAACACTTTCAGAAGCAGAGTGAAAAGGGGAAAAGGCAGCTACATCTTTGTTTTCACACCATGGAGAGGTTATCTGTGAGAGCAGTGTGTGAAAACTGGAGCAGAAAGCTGAGACTGTTAACAGTTGTGTCAAACCACCTCAGCAGCACAGCTGTCTTCTAGCTATTAGAGCTCACCTCACACATATACTCTACAGTTAACATCTTAATATTAGTCCTCATGTGAGCTTTTCTCTTGAGCCAAATCAAGTTTGTGTGACTGATTCCAAACATTATATGGCAATAGCAAGTGTTTAAGTAAGCACACTTCATTACATGTAAACGCAATGGGCTTAAAACATGTATACACACATGTTTTGTGTACCACAATGTATTTGCCTTATGTTAGAACCATACTTAAACAGGAATAAAACATGGAAATATTCAATCAGAAGAGGTATAGCTGATACATAAGGGAAAGGTAAAGGTCAACAGTTTAGCAGTTTGGAGAACTCTTCTCTCACTTCATTCTCATTATTTTCTGAACTGTACAAGTTTCAGTCACACTCATGTCTGTTGGCAGTGAAGTAATCTTGTCACAACTTTTTGCTTAATTAACTTGAGAGACGAGATATTATATTATTTATCTGTCTACCCTCATTATTTTGTGCCATTGTTTTGAAGCAGCTGCCTGCCAGTTGCTAAGATATCCCTACTCTTCCACTTTGTTTTGTTCTCATTATCTGTTTTTTTACCCTTGCTCATCTTTCTGTCATTCAGATTCTTTCTCCACACTTTGTCCAGTCATCCCAAAAATGGATTTAATTTTCTTACTCAGTCTTCATATTTTCAGCGAGAAAACTTGTACAGTATTCTGACATTGTAAGTCCTCTGTTTTTCTATTCAACAGCACTCCCCTTCTAAAAATTTTTGACCTTAAACCAAATCTTAATTAAAGCTCTCTTATAGACTAAAGAGGAAATAACAATGCACCTTCACAACTCTGAAATACAGTGTGTCTTGTATTTGGACTGCAGACTGTCATTTATCTGTTTCCCTTTGAATTAGAGTTCCTTTGTGTTATATACAGTGAAATTAACACTATATTATACTTTGCAGTACAGCTGATTGGGAAATATCTAGGAGAAAAGACATTTACCAAACTGAATTCTTCCAGTGTTAGCATCCTAGAGCCACACTCAAATTCAGTGAGCTCATTCTTTCACAAATGCTTGCAAAAGCAGATTGCCTGGCTTGGTGCTTGATTGTATACACCCTTGGCAATGGGATGACTGGAGACACCTGAATTCAGAGATTAAGCATTGTGGCTGCTTTTGTCTGTGTAGTGTACGAGCAGAACAATCTCATCCACCATGAGAGTAACAGACTCCACCAAAAAAAATGCTCAGGGAACTGGCAGTGTGATTAAGAGATGTGGCTCAGTACTTTTGTCCATATTGAGTTTGTGTGTGTTTGTGCATACTGGTAAGAACACCACACTGTTAACATAAATTAATGATTTCACACAGGCAGTCAGCCCCTGTTCTGGAGTTGCTTTAATGAATCAAAGGTTCACCTCCCAGTAAACAGCCAGCCTGTGTTACTCTGTGCTGGTGATCCTTGTTATGTCCACATGCACACACAAATGTGGCTGGCGTGATTGCTCCTAGATATCAACTAGTGATTTTTAACCAATACAATTGAACTATAAGGGACAATAGGGACAGCTCAGTGTCACAGATCGGGATCTTGTGCTACACAAAAAAGAAAAAAGAAATGCTTGGGCAGACTTTGGCTTCAGTAAACATGGTACACAGCTGAAGAAAATGAATAAATACTGCAAGGAAACACTTATGCCACTCCAAAAAAAACACAATTCTTTTGTTTGGTGTTAATTATTACTCGATGTCCCGGTCCATTATTTTATGCTTTTGCACTTCCTGCTGTCACAGATGTGTGCTGTTCTCATCAGCAAAAGCCTCTGGGTCTGAAGAATGCCAATGCGGAAATGCCATGAGCCTACATTCTTTCTAATAGCAAGCAGGTGGTGACTCATTTGGTGTCAGAAAGGAGTTCAGTTGTACTTACTACTTTTCATTCCCATGTGTAGACAACTTTGCACAATTTAACGATCTAAACCATTTTAAGGGCCCAAACTATTTTACTGCTGAATTGAACTTGCAGATTATATTAAGTTCTATGTTTTTGCCCAGCAGTGATATATCGGTTGCTCTACATAGTCTAACTACAGTGTTTATATTTGAACACAAACCATATGATTACATCACTTGTCAGAGACCTAATTTGTATTGTGTTGTGGAGTACGTAACCTACTTAGTGGGAGTTATAGCTCACTGTAATGTCTCCCAAGTGGCCTCCTTAAGCTAAGGAGTGTCTCTGTGTGTGTGTGTGTGTGTGTGTGTGTGTGTGTGTGTGTGTGTATCATAATCATCTACCTCTAAGGCAATGCGAACCACCAATCATTAAACTTCCAACACAGCAACACCCACATATTTTCACAGTTTGTCTCCCTTGTTCTGCCGCAATGAAAGAGACACAAACAAGTAAAACAGAGCTTATAAAGTTAGACTTTTTTGTATTGCAACTGTATTATTTAAATTAAATCATATATTATTATTATCCAAGTAAAGCACTATACAAATACAGGCCATTTACCATTATTTTGTACGGTCTAAGTCTTCAGTGTTATGATATGCTGCAAAACCATAGAATTTCTAAGGTTAACGAAATCTCCTTTTGAAGAGATCATCTTTTAATCCGGTATCTCTGCAGCTGTGCAAGCCAGACACTGTGAAATCCAGTCATCTGTCTTACAAAATCCATGCTTTTGCATCTGCAAATCAAATCTATCTATTAACTGTACCATGAAGACAGCAAATGAGCTACTCCTGAATGGCCTCCACATGTCTATCACCTAATGGATACAGAGGACTGCAATATTCTCCACAGTATCCCAGGACACTCTGTCCAGCTGATGCAGCAGCTGTTATCAGAATGGAGCGGATGCATGTAACCAGCACAAACGCCGGAAGGATGTCACCTGGGCCATCTGGCTTATCAGTGGCACAGCTCAGTGGTTGAAGTCTTGCGACTGTGCAAACGCAGGGTAGACTTAGTGTTCCATAAATTCATGACAGTCTTAGTACCAGCTCTCGTTGTCAAATGAGTTTCACTTAGCTTTGGAAAGCTGACAAAGTGCTTTAAGTAGTGTTTTTATTAATTATATAGTGATAAAGAGCATTTTTACTCTAATTTATTTTATTAAAGCCTAAGTGACACATTAAATTAAAAAAAAAGAATCCTGACTGGCATCTGTTATTTATTCCTACCTGGCCTCACTATGCTTCTAACTGCAAATGTGTCTCTGTGTCTTGTATTTGGATGTTTTTTAACAATGTGATGCAGCAATTGCATTATTCATCTTGATGCTCTTCTAAATCTAATTAACAATTGCCCAGGCTTTGTAGACAGTGGGATGAAATATACACACATAACTCTTTTACCAATTAGTTGTGAGAGACGAAACAGGGAGGAGCAATAAAAAGATGATGAGATCACAAAAGACCGTTTTATGTTCTTTAAATCACCTTAAAGGGTTTAAGTGACATCAGGGTGACATAATGAGTTAGTAGACAAGAGGTAATGCTTTTGAAAAGAGCACATGTAAATATTAATGAGGCTCTTCCTCTGACTTAAGCCCTTTTAATATCATAATAACCACTCTAGTGTTGTGACAGCTAAGTTAGGAATAGTAAGTCAAACTGTACAACCATTGCAGCAGTTTTGTGTTAGATGACAATTTTGCTCTTAACTGATTTTTTACTTTTACTTTGTGTACCTTTTTTTTAGCTTTTACTTTAAACATAAAAACTGTCTTACTGTCTCTGGTTCTGATGGGAGCTCATTAAAAACTAATGATCTTTTACCACGCTAATGAAAGTTTATATCTTTACATTTGGTATTAAATTTCAGGTTTTCTCAGCTTATGTTGCGTCAGTTTAACCATACTTAAATCTATTATCCATAGCAAAGGATCTGGAATACACAGTGTTTAACACGGTGCTAAGCAATATTTTTAGACAACCACCCAATGTAAGGTTCACGGCACAGCTGCCCTGATTTAATAATATTGGTAATTATCAATATTTTTTTTTTTACGTTCCAACATACACAAACACACACAAGATTTTTAATATTGAAATATAACTATTTTTGTTATCCATGAATTTTCAAATTCACTGTTTTACAAAACAGCTGAAAAAATAGTAAAGAACGTTGTTATTTTTCATTCCGATGCTAATTACAGTTATTTACCTGCATTCCTGAACAGCACAGTAGTTTTATTGGTTGAATGTTAATCTTTTTTTTGTTCCTTTTTTTTTTTTTTTCAAATTTGGGTTTAAAAGCATAAATTCAATTTCTTATTTGCCTGATAAACAACTATATTAGTTTTAAAGTTTTTGACAAATTTGAATAATATAAACAAATCAATTCTGAAAGGTGATCTAATCAATTTATTAAGCACTGTGTAACCATGACACGTGTGCACTGACAGTTATGTACCAGCTGCAAGCACATAACCGTCCCACAGAATCCAGAAATCCACTGACAGTTCACTGCATTGCCCTTGTAAGCGTTATTGAATTAAATAGAACTTGCCAGCAGCTTTTCCATACCCTGATACAGCACATCATCAAAAATCAGTTTGGTTTAACAAAGTTAAGTCATTATTGAGAACATGCACAGACATACCATCAATTATTCATAGTAAGTTACCTTAAAGAGCTCCTTAATTTGCATAATGGGCTATGATCATAGCTCTGCGTTACTGTGCACTGAAGATATATTTTAGCCAAAGGAATAGGTGAGGGCAGGATGGGAAGCTGCTTCTTCTTTTGAATTTATCTTTCACTCTTACTCTGTATTTATCACTCTCTCCACCCTTGCTGTGTTTGGAATCACATGTCACATCAAATAAGGCTATCTGGCTTGTGCAGCTTTAGTGTGTGTGTGTGTGTGTGTGTGTGTGTGTGTGTGTGTGTGTGTGTGTGTGTGTGTGTTTGTTTATACTTTTACTACTCAAATTATAGGGCTATTCCTCTGTTTGGCGAGGATAACCAGTCTTCCTGTCCTCTAAAGTAACAGGAACGTGACTGTTTGGCTACTTGTAAGCATATGTATTCTGGCTAGAGTGAAATTCACAGCCAACACCAAATGCCCATTACACTGTTCCCTAGTTTAACTTCAGTGTTCAGAATCAATAGTAGTAGATAGTTTATAATAGAAACTGTATAATTATTTCAGACCTTTCTTCCTTATAGCATCTATTAAAAGAAATGACATATTATATTTAGGGAGTTTCTTTGACTATTAATTCAGCATTACCATGTATTAAGTGCCTATTACATACATATTGCGCTAACGTGTTGAACTATTAAGAAATATGAAATATTCAACATATATCTATGAAAAACTCACTTTTTTGTGAAGTCAGTATACTTTTTATACATTTGACTTATTTCATGGTGCTGCACAAGCATATTGTCTGTTACACATACATTTCATTCCCAGTGAGAGCTGTATTGACATTTTAATTTCTCATATATAGACCTACATTTGGCAGCATACCTGATAAGTTTTTGTGAAAGAAAAAAAAATCCCACATTTTATATTTATCACATAGTGGGTGAGGTGGTGTATATTGCTGCAAAATGTTTATTTCCATATTTGACACCACTGTGGGATTTAGCTGTTTAGAATTTAAGAGGTCTGTAAATCACACAAAAGCAACTTGTAATATTGTTATTATGATGAGATTACATTATTCCCAGTGGTGTCTTCTGTTAGGTCTCAGCATCAGTAACTGTTTTAGTAAAATGATCTGCATGAGAGAGCATTTGTGAGAGGTGGTCAGTAAACCCCACTATCAGATTCACAACAGCAGCGACACCTAACACATAGTTTAGTCAAACACTAAAAGCAAAGTGGCATTACTGATAAATGTAAGTCCATGAATAGTTTCATATTCATGTTTTAGATTAAGACCTAAAAAATTCTCCAAAAAAGGGCAAACATAAATTCAGCTAAAAGAAAAAAAGTATCAGCTAAGTTGATTTTAATTCAAAGATTAAATAAAACTCTTTCAAACTACATATGGCCATTTAAGTTCTGTATATTTATATTTTCAACATGACTTTCTTTTCATTTCTTTCTCTTCCTCTTTTTCATCTGCGTCCTCAACCACTGCTGTCCCTAACCTCATCTACACCTCACCCTCCTCCTCAACTGATACCTCATCTCTTGACATAAGAGAATGTGCATTTTTAGCTGCAATATTGTTGCATTTACTTATTGTCAGCAGATGACTTATAGTAGATGGTAGAACAGCTCCACTACCAATTGGAAGGTCAGAGGTTTAATCTCCAGCTCCTGTTAGTCTGCATATTGAAGTGTCCTTGGGCAAGATGCAGAACTCTGAGTTGCCCCTGATGCATCCATGGAAGTGTGTGAATGTTAGATTAGAAAAAAAAATCACTCATGTGAAAGTGTGTGTCAATGAAAGAAAGGAAGCACTATGAGTAGAAAAAAAAACATTTGAAAGGTACAAATCCATTAGTTTGCACAAGCAACCCACTGAAGAGAGCAAGCTGCGTCAGCTGGTTATAAGCTAATGCTATCCTAGCTAACGTTAGGCTTGAGCTTGCTTGAGTGTCCTAAAAAACATACTTTCCCAGTTTGATTGCATTTTCACATCATATGAGAGTTTATTCGCTAATTGCCCAAGTTTGACAGGACAATAGTTTCCCTTCAGTAACACTGACTAGTAGTGGCTAACACTGCCAGCAAAAACAGCTGCACTTACCAACATAAGGGATATCCTCTACATTCACTCATTGAAGTTTTAAAGCCACCTCAAGAGTAAGGCGCCATGGATGCTTCACACTGGCCATGTTGACACCTGAGACAGTGAACTAACAGACTTTTTTACTACAGATGAACCCTGGACAGCCTTTGGTCTGAATCAAGAGTAAAAATGTAATATACTGTAAAACATATAATAAGCAAATATCAATTTTTCATTCCTGATTTATTGTTTGGTGTTGATATGTTAAACTATGACGTGCACAAAATTTCTTTTATATAAGACCATCCTTGGCCAATATGGTAAATGCAGAGCAGATGACGGCCATCAAAGGTTACAGAGGCACTGCCATGCTGATGATACACAGCTGTATTTTGCTCTCCTACCTCAGTAAGTGCTTCACTGCCATTGCTAATTAGATTTCAGATTCCATGTTTTTATTTTAAAACCAGGCAACCATGTTTTTCAGGTTGTAGCTCCAGTAACTCCTAAACTGAAACAGCCTTCCTCAGTCCATTGGCTGACTCAGTGGTTTGTTTAAAAAAAGCTGCTCTTTATAGGTTAACTTTTCTTTAATTTCCACCCATTGATGTAGTACAGTTACCTTACACTTATGTATGATTTTATTAAAACTTTGAAGCACTTTGTGTGTTTTTAAAATGTGCTTTAAAAAAGTTACTAATAATTAGTATGAAGTTTGTCTTTCAAACAAATCCAGTCCCTGAAAAACCTGCATGGATTTGACCAGTCTCAGTTGCTTGAATAATTTGAATTAAAAAAATACAAAATTGCGTGAAACCTGCATTTTTTAAAGTATTAAAACAGTACCCACATCCTTTTAAACCCACATCCTGACATAAAAAAAAACCCCACATAATATTCAATATCAGTACTTATGCTATGAATTGATAGCTCTTATTTTTTTGCTAATAAAACCTACTTAAATGAGAAAAAATAGAGTGTAAGGCAAGAGATGAATAGAGGAAGGACTTTTTTTTAAAAAGGGTGCTTTATTCGTGCTGCATTACATGCATTAATCCATATTTTTCCTTATTTCTTCAGTCTCTCTCTCTCTCTCTCTGGGTCTGATTGCATTTGATGTTTTATAATTTCCACTGTAAATAGAAACTCCACCTTATATGCATATTCTTTATTATCTACGATATATAGTCTGGATATTGGTGTTGTGGCTACCAGGAGTAACACTGGCCTGAATCTGGTACAATGGCACTCGTTTTATATTTATCAGGACAATGCAACAAAAGTTTATTGTCTAGTTCTATTGTGACAAAACTGTTAGAAGCACTTTTTATCTGCTATTTTTTTCTAATGTATTCAACTCACTTCCTGTATATTACCATTTATCTCTAGCTGTTCTTGAATTTCATTCACTTCTAGTCCTATTTGTTGACTGATATTTTAAACAGTTGCATTAGCTGCTGTTTAATACAGCAGGTCCAATTCTTTTATTGTGGTAGAGGGAAACAGAAAATAGCCATCTCATGCTTAAATAAAGGGAAACGATTGCATAAGAAAAAATAAAATATAAACCATGTTGATCCAGTGCACATAGACATTCCTCTACACGAAGCACCTGTCATGGTTTGTCCCTGTTCATAAGCAGACCCATAATATCACAGGTCAGCACAGTTATCATTTTCACAGTGGCAATACCTGCCATCATCATGAGACTAAATTGTGTAATATTTAGCCAGTGTACACTGAGCCAATGTCATGTGATTCTGTCAAGATGCTACTTGAAGTGTAGACATTGCCTGCGGAGCTGTGAGGGAGTGCACATGTGTTAAAAATGTAGTTTATTGAAATGATGACTTTTGGGGGGGCTCCCAGGTGAGCTGATGCATTGTTCTCCTGTTTGGCCTCTGTTCAAGGAGGAGGTTATTTGTATGTGAGTGTCAGTGCAAATGTGTACGTGGAGCTTGACAGGAAATGTTTAAGGCAAAACAAAAGCAAAATAGATGATGACAAATGAATCAGTTGAAGACGGACTGAAGCTTTGGAAAGTCAGAAGGGAGGTGTGTGTGTGTGTCTCAGAGGGAAAGAGAGCTTTTTCATGAAGCTCCAACCAGCTAAGCCACTTTGATAAAGTAGGAGGACTTTAGCTGTGGGCTGCGATTTGGATCGGGTGCGGGTGATGAAGCAGTTTCTCTAGTAAAGCATGTGCCTGGCAGCTGTACCAACAACAAACTGGCTTTGGATTTTAACACAAAAGTATCTCTTTTGTATCTCAAACGTTTTCTGAGTTGGACGTCAGCAAGTTATTCAGCACATACACAATCAGCTTTATTTATATTTAATGTTGTTGTGAGCATGTTTTGACTGCAGTCGTCTTCTCTCATGTTAACCTTCTGGTACAACATTCTGCTAGTAATTAAATGTATTTTTCAAGCCAAGGCATGACTTTTTTTTTTCCACTACAGCCTCAACGCAGGGAATAGACATGGAAATAGGCTGTGCTATACCAGTTAAATATTTTTAATATTGTCCTCCTCTTTGCAGTCTCTTAAATGACTTAAATGCTCTTGCTTGACTCCTTTGTTCATGCTCCAGATATAAGGATTATTTTACTGTCAAAGGCTCCAGCCCTCCCACAACCCTGAACTGGATAAGTAAAACAAAAAAATGGATGCGTTTCATCAAGATTGGAACTATGTTAGGTAAGCCTTTTATTGAGAAGAATTCACAGGAAATACGACAGCGTTAGCATTAGCATTTCATTTAAACAGTTGCCCTCCAGTGAAAATCACTGGACTCCATTGGTTGCTGCTTTTCACAGCGTGGCTAAGTGCAACTAAAACCAGATGATGGAAAAACTGTTTTAATCGTCTGCAGCGCATCACCACATATCACACATCTGTTTGTCAAAATCCCATCTGTAGTGCATGCAACATGAAACTGCGATTTATTAGTAATATTTTGGCACTGATGTGCCTACTTTGATCATACACCAATTTGACTATAATTACGTTAACGCTCTGCCGTAGGAGAAGGGGAAAAATACACTGAAAGCTACATTACATAGAAGATTGCTGTGTAGGTGGGTGGAGAGGGGGAATCATTTTCAGAGTACAGCCCTCTAATCAGTATTTAACTTCAAACATTTGCTTGTGTGGCTAATTGAGGATGACAGATGAAGAGAGGCTAGCTGGCTTGCCGAGTGTAACTGGAGGCTAATTCTCTGTGATTTTTCTCATCTCAGTGGGACAGATCAGTGGTCTGGGGAGGGGAGATAATCAGGTGAACAAATCACTGTAGTCTGTCTTGAAATTCATGTTGAACTGCTGGACCTGATAAGCCAAGCTGATTACTAATGAGAGCAGTGCAAAATAACTACATGCTACATCACTGATTTTCCTTTTCTGTTTTTTCCTCCTCAAAAGCCATCTGAGTCAGACAAAAAAAATGACTATGTCCCGCGAAAAGCATTGTGCTGTATTGGAAGATGCTCCGTGCTGGTTTGAATGATCATGTGTGCAAGTCTATGCACACCCCCGTCGTGTTTTAAAGTCATAACACTAATGCCAACTGGCATCCATTTTATTTTGTGGTGTGGTTTGTTGATGCATTATAAGAAATTTACAAAAAGGATTGTAGGTGAATAACTACTGTGCTTCTTGAAAAATTACAGTCCTTAAGGCTCCTTAAATATTTGCATTTTAGTCACAGAAAGAGACCAAAAGAGAAATTGGATCATTTCAAAGGAGTAATGCTTTATTTTGATTCTCAATGGCCTGGTGACGAATACACACACACACACACACACACACACACACACACACACACACACACACACACACACATATATATATATATAACCTGAAAATAATCAGTTTAGCAGGCATGCACACATATAACTGTACATACGCATTTCGGCTGCCTGTCTCTGCAGTAATATAGATACATACATTTATATATACACATATCTAATTTTTTTTTCATGCTATTATTCTACTGTGTTTTTCTTAAGGCTAAGATCCAGTGACAAATTCCTAGATCAACTAAAATGCATGTTTTTGATTTGTTTTTCATTTCACGTACGCTTATGGGCAATTTATGAACAAAAAAAATAAATAAATCTGTGGCGATGTAAATTATTGAGAACAAAAGCCAACATTTTTAACACAGAGTAGTTGTCCCAGATGGCTCTGCATGTTGACTCATGTCCACTTGTCACATCGATAATGTTCCAGTTTACATGATCACAGTCCACCACAAGCAACGACTTATTTTTGTAAAACTTCACAAATAACAACTTTCAAGAATTAGTTCGTCTACAAAAGACAAAAAGAGGGTTGAAAAGAAAGCAAAAGAATAGAACAAAAGAAGTAATTTGAGGGAGAAGAGCTAAAGGATTTTGAGCACCTTTGCAAGGTTCTTGCAGCTGAAGGACTACACTATGATTCACTTTAATAGTTTAATTGAGGATAGTAGCAAGCACAATGGGCAGATTTACCCCTTTAATCATATTTATAGTTCATATACATCATGAAAATAGCCTCTCACGTCAGTTAGATGTTTACAGTGATGCTTATAATGAAAAATGTAATAGTAATGCAACTTTTTACGCTTCCGCATTCATACACTATCTCTGGTTATCACTAGTACTAATTTGAAAATGTTTGATGTTTTGTAGAACATAGCTGAGAATTCTTTGAGTGGGCTCATGATGGCACAGTTTCATGTATCATGGTTTGTGGCATTTGTGCCAAATGACTTCCCTCATAACCCTCGGGCAGTTACAGTGGCACTCACTGTTGATACTTTGACCCTGGGGGAAAAACTGACAGTGCACAACCCTGTGAATAACAGAAGAAAAACAAAAGGCCGAGCTTGTTTTTTGCTTTTTATAATCCTGACCTAAAGTGTTCTACCTGCAGGCTGGGAAACTACAGGCTATTTCATTGAATACTGCAGTTTTGATCTCTGGCTCTTATCGATAAAGATAAAAAGATAAAAATATGATCAGTTTGAGAGAAGCCGATGTTTTAACTGAAACTGGATATTCTCAAGTGCAAAGGGTCAGAATGAGGCTTCCTTGTAGTGATGGAGCAACTTTAAATAAGATAAAATTATCCCTTTTTATGGCTTGTGCTCAAGAACTCTTTATTCAGACCTCATGTTAAGCAGGCTGTTTTAATCTTACCAGCTTCTATTTTGGTCTGAGTTAAATAGAAACAATTGTGTTTGGTCAGTAGATAATTATTCATGCAAAATTTGAGAACTGGCAAGTATATTTTTTGGAAATGATGAAAAGTAGAAGTAGTTTGTAAGAAACAAAATTGATTTATCCAACACCCACTGCTGTTCCCATACATAATTTCTTCCGTCACTTTTTTCCTGTATCTAATTATCCCTTCTCTTGCGATTGTTATTCACTTTAATTTGGTCGCTCGCTCTTGTCTGGCTTATTATCCTCCACTCTGCACTGTGTTTCAATTTGTCTTCTTTTCCTTGAGGTACTTCCAGTTTTTTCCCTTTACCAGTAGAAGGACAATTGTGAATCAACATAGTTAAGACCTGTTGGGTTTAGCTGTTAATTATTTGCATGTATTTCACACCTAGTTGAACAAAATGGTTTGCTCATTATTATCTCATCGCTCTTTTGTTTCATGTGCACTTTTTTGAATCTTCATTAGAGCAAACAAGCACTGTAACCATCTGCCCAGTTTCTCATTTCCTCATTTGAATTCAGGCCCTAACACAATGAGTATGCATATTTATGGAGCTTTTGGCTGAAGATCTATGAATAAGCTGAGAATCTGTTGCTTTTTTTCTAAACCCTATTCTGAAAACATATGAGATATGTCATTATGTTTACAGTGGGTCTCTTGTACTGCTTAATAAGCTTGTTTACATTGTAAATAAATGAAATCTAAAATGTTTCCATCAACTGTAAATTTAACTCCCAGATTAAGTGTTTTAGTCTTCCTACATTTATATTGACCTTACTGTTAATATTTAGAATCGACCAAGTTTCTGCACATGCTCACTGTCTTGATAAAAATGCCAACTTGAAAAATGAACTTGTTTATCCTTAGTAGAGGCATGTTAGAGTTGATCCAAACTGATCCAATGTCTGAGAAATATTAATCACGTTTGTGCATGATCTAATTCATGTGCATCTATGCATGTAAACATGAAAAAATGGTCTGATCGGTCATTCCAACCTGCAGTGGTGGTAAGAAATGCTGTCCATGTATTTCTTTCACATCTTTGTTACTGTGGACAATACTATATCACCACCACTCTCCACCTTGATTTCACTGTTTATCATTACAGTGGGTGACAAGATGACTATTTACTTTGAGTATTTTTCTGTAACATAGTGCTTTGTGGTCATCGTTGCCATCAGCAACAATACAGAGGCATGGAAGCGAATGGATGGATGGATGGATGGATGGATGTTTAAAAAGTTGCAGAACCTTTTTACAGGACCTTTGAAACCTTGAACTATTTGAATTCTTGTACAGTCTCTGTGATATTTTAAATATAACGATAACAATGTTTAATACCATTATGTTGCCATGGTGATTGTCTGCTGGCTAGCAGATTTTATTTGACATTCAGCTGAGCATGCCTGTAGCAACTACAGCTGGTCTTTTGTGTGTGAATGTGTGGGTTTGACAGTCTGTTAAATGAATGTAATACTTCACACTTAGGGACAGGGTAGCTCCGGCAAGCAAACGTCAACCATGTGCATAGAGAGCGAAGTGAGAGAGATGAGGCCTTGAACTGAAGTTGTAGTTTCAATGTTTGTGTAAGAAACTGTTATCAGATAAGGTCTTCAATTCCTAGCTGTAACTCTGTTATCACAAGATTGATCATATCTGTTGCAGGACCATTGCACTGAGCTTCATAAGAAAGGTCACACAGCAGCGGATGTGTTGGCCCAAATGATGAGACCAAATACGTTCTACACTTTAAAATGTTTTAAACTTAATAGAACATTTTCTTTTTGATCACCTTCTTCTCAAAAAGTCCCAACATGGACATGTGGGCAGCAATCCCACACAGACACAAGTTAGACACAAGCAGGCTTATTGGTGCACACAGCTTTATACACAAACACACACTTAACGTAAACCTACACCAAATACAAAAGTGGCTACCCTTGCTCTCAGCTCCACGGGCATGACTGACTGGCTGCTGCAATTCAGGTTGGAGCAGCCACCTTGTAGTCATTAAAATGTCAGTTGTTTCTTGACATTTACTTCCTTTCCTATTTACCAGCAAGCGAAAAGCATTCTCAAAAAAATCTGATACGCATGCTGCAAAAAAGTGAGAGAAATATGCAAGGACATTTTAAAAAGTCACTTATTCTTTTTGCTTTCTACTCAGTGCCATGTGGATTCCAGTGTCCCGCTTAATAATGTCCTCTATGAGCTTGTACTGCTTTCTTTCAAAGTCAAATTATGTTTTCATCACCCGCATTATTTTCTGCTCTGTCCCATCAGTAATGGTTGGATAGTTGTCCTGAAAAGGTCTTTAACCCTAAACAAACAGATGAAAAGACACGAGGGGAGGAAGAGTCCTTTGAAGCAGATATGAGTGGAGCTGTCAGCAAGGCAAATTTCACTCAGCATGCCCAGCAGATTTATGAGTTTGTGATTGTAATGCATTATCTGGTGAAGGCAGCCAACATGACAATTGCAAGCAGAAGATAGTGTCCCATTATCATGGGAAATCCAGAGGAGCACATGAGAGTCAGACTGGGCAAGGAGACACAACTAGAATGCACACTATACAGAAATTCACACACAGAAAGACATGTGGCTGCAGCCACTGGTAAGCATGGAGTTTATACATTATGAGTCATCTTATTCTCTACACAAGCTACATTTGCAATAAGATGTTCCTGTGTGGTGTAGGGGTCAGCAACCTTTACTATCCAAAGAGCCATTTTAAGCCATTTCTGATAAAGAAAAAAACTGGATGGAATCTCAAAACATATTTAGTAGGGATGTGAGATAATATCGATACATTGAAATGTCGCAATATTTTGTGCAATGATACTGAATCGATATTTAAAATCAGTGTTATCAATTTTTTTAAATTGAAAAATTACATGCATTTACTTTTTATTTCTTTTGTATGTTGCAATTCAAACTCCGGCCACTTGTTTGCAGTTTTTACCACCTTTACTATGATGGAAAAACAAGGTCTCGTGATAACTGTAGAAGCATCTGTCAAAACCAACGAAGTAGAACAGTGGATGTGTGGCCAATTGTGCTAGCTAACTGATGACTGAAGAGGAGAGGATACAGCCGGCCCCAGCAGCTTTCAAAGATGATGTGAGGACTTATTTTGGATTTAGGACAAAAGAAGGCAGTAAAGACTGTGACAAGAGCTATGCAGTCTGTAAAATCTGCACTGCCATAGTCAAATCTCATGTGCTACAAACCCGAGCCATGCATGATAGTCACATTGCAGCGTTACTAACTGACGCTGTGGCTGAATGGGGATTGAATGCAAAGGACCTTGTTGTTGTTACCGATAATGCACCAAACATGGCTCTCGTGGCTAGACTTGCAGGCATGAAGCACATACAGTGGGGCAAAAAAGTATTTAGTCAGCCACCGATTGTGCAAGTTCCCCCACTTAAAATGATGACAGAGGTCAGTAATTTGCACCAGAGGTACACTTCAACTGTGAGAGACAGAATGTGAAAAAAAAATCCATGAATCCACATGGTAGGATTTGTAAAGAATTTATTCGTAAATCAGGGTGGAAAATAAGTATTTGGTCAATAACAAAAATACAACTCAATACTTTGTAACATAACCTTTGTTGGCAATAACAGAGGTCAAACGTTTACTATAGGTCTTTACCAGGTTTGCACACACAGTAGCTGGTATTTTGGCCCATTCCTCCATGCAGATCTTCTCGAGAGCAGTGATGTTTTGGGGCTGTCGCCGAGCAACACGGACTTTCAACTCCCGCCACAGATTTTCTATGGGGTTGAGGTCTGGAGACTGGCTAGGCCACTCCAGGACTTTCAAATGCTTCTTACGGAGCCACTCCTTTGTTGCCCGGGTGGTGTGTTTTGGATCATTGTCATGTTGGAAGACCCAGCCTCGTTTCATCTTCAAAGTTCTCACTGATGGAAGGAGGTTTTGGCTCAAAATCTCACGATACATGGCCCCATTCATTCTGTCCTTAACACGGATCAGTCGTCCTGTCCCCTTGGCAGAAAAACAGCCCCATAGCATGATGTTTCCACCCCCATGCTTCACAGTAGGTATGGTGTTCTTGGGATGCAACTCAGTATTCTTCGTCCTCCAAACACGACGAGTTGAGTTTATAGCAAAAAGTTCTACTTTGGGAGAATGTCATGTGGTCAGATGAAACCAATCCTCTGCTGTATCATCCATGTGCTCTCTGGCAAACTTCAGACGGGCCTGGACATGCACTGGCTTCAGCAGCGGAACACGTCTGGCACTGCGGGACTTGATTCCCTGCCGTTGTAGTGCGTTACTGATGGTGACCTTTGTTACTTTGGTCCCAGCTCTCTGCAGGTCATTCACCAGGTCCCCCCGTGTGGTTCTGGGATCTTTGCTCACCGTTCTCATGATCATTTTGACCCCACGGGATGAGATCTTGTGTGGAGCCCCAGATCGTGGGAGATTATCAGTGGTCTTGTATGTCTTCCATTTTCTGATGATTGCTCCCACAGTTGATTTTTTCACACCAAGCTGCTTGCCTATTGTAGATTCACTCTTCCCAGTCTGGTGCAGGTCTACAATACTTTTCCTGGTGTCCTTCGAAAGCTCTTTGGTCTTGGCCATGGCGGAGTTTGGAGTCTGACTGTTTGAGGCTGTGGACAGGTGTCTTTTATACAGATGATGAGTTCAAACAGGTGCCATTCATACAGGTAACGAGTGGGGGACAGAAAAGCGTCTTACAGAAGACGTTACAGGTCTGTGAGAGCCAGAGATTTTCCTTGTTTGAGGTGACCAAATATTTATTTTCCACCCTGATTTACGAATAAATTCTTTACAAATCCTACCATGTGAATTCATGGATTTTTTTTTTCACATTCTGTCTCTCACAGTTGAAGTGTACCTCTGGTGCAAATTACTGACCTCTGTCATCATTTTAAGTGGGGGAACTTGCACAATCGGTGGCTGACTAAATACTTTTTTGCCCCACTGTACAATGTTTTGCACACAGTCTGAATCTCGCCTCACAGAAAGCACTGAAAATACAATACATGGTGCGACTTCTCGGGAGGATCAGATGTGTAACAGCCTTTTTCAGGCGCAGCACCACAGCTAGCAATCAGTTGAAGCAGAAACAGTACCTCCTTCAGCTACCAGCTCACAGATTGATCACGGACATAATTACAAGATGGAACAGCTCCTATGATATGATAGAACGATTTTTAGAACGGCAACCAGAGACAACCAATCTGTGCAGCTCTGCTTTCTGCAGAAGTTAGGAAGAGTGAAAAAGAAATTTTCACATTAAGTGAGTCTGACATCACATGTGCAGAAGAAGTTGTCAGGGCACTCAAGCCTATGAAGGACGCCACCCTGGTGATGTCAGAGGAGAGCATGCCAACCCTGTACATCATTGCTCCTATTCATGCCAAGCTTGTGATGGGTGCACAAGAAAGTTTTGATGATACACAGACAGTAAGGAACATTAAGACTGCCATAGCAGAATATCTGTGAAAGAGATATGTAAATGAGAGGACACTATGGATGGCATCAACTGTTGATCCTCGGTTTAAGGACCTGCCCTTCCTGTCTGAAGCAGAGACCAGTGAGACCTATTCCAGACTGTTGGACACTGTGGTGACTGTGATAAATAAGGAAAAAAATCTAAGGAAATAAATGAATGAATTTACTTGGAAAAATTCAACTGGAGTTATAAGCAAGTGAATAAAGTT
Source organism: Aulonocara stuartgranti (assembly GCF_965226115.1). Lineage (NCBI taxonomy): Eukaryota > Metazoa > Chordata > Actinopteri > Cichliformes > Cichlidae > Aulonocara > Aulonocara stuartgranti. The sequence continues at coordinate 31,202,993 of NC_138940.1, forward strand.
TTAAGAAAATATATATATTGATGACATTTGTCATCAAATATTAGTGCAAAATAGGGTGAATCTTGGATTTGAATTGTGTGCAGATCAACAATGGATAATATAACGAGTGCAGCAGCAAGTATGACCGTGCAGAATTTAAAGTGTGGAATTACTGACCTAACTTTGAGTTTGATTCCGTAAAAAGTTACAAAAACATTAGCGTCCGCTGTTCACTGCGTGGGAAGAAAACTTCTTTTTACAGTGAAAAAAACCCCTAAACTTCCAAGCAAGCACCGACAGTACGCTGCCACGGGAATGTGAAACTCCCAGATCCTTCCCCTGACCGCTACGACACACCTGCACCAGGGCAAACCTCCGCCTGCCCCACTCCTGCTATACAGGTGAAAATAGAGCAACAGGACTGCTGAGTCTTTTGATTTTATTTATTTTCTGCTGTGTTTTACGTGCATTTATTTGAAAGACTGAGTGTAAACACAAAAAACTATTTTATTTTATATGCTGGAATATGCAGAAAATAGGTTTAAATGTTAAACAAATTTCTTCCAGTCAGAGAATGTTGCATATAATTTAATGTTTGCTTCAAGCGTAAAGTTAAAAGATTAAAACTAATAAAAGTAGTTTAAAAAAGAGAGTTTTTCATTTGATTACATTTTATATGATGGATTATACAGAAAAAAATAGAATTGGGCTGAAAGATCTATTGCTTTATTACCTATTCAGGTTGTAAATCATTTTTTTAAAGTAACTAAGTAACTAAGTAGCTAATTACTTATGAAAATAAGTAATCAGTAAAGTAACAGGATTACTTTTTTGGGGAAGTAATCAGTAATTAGTTACTGATTACTTCCCCAAAAAAGTAACTTGACCAACACTGATTAGTATACATATGTCTATTTTAAAATAGAATAAAGCAATGCAGGCACTTTAACTCCTAGTTTAAGACCAGGTGAGTTGGAGAAGATGTGCATTCTAATATGTGTTATATGAAATGAGTCAAATCAAAAGTAGCCTACTTTGACAATAAATAAAACATACAGAGGCCTAATAGAATTAGAGATAGTAAAAGTTTTTAAAAAAGGCCAGGACCTTTATGATCTTGACTGATAGCCAGATGCATACGATGCTAAATAAAATAAAAGTGTTATAAAACAACAACAACATTGATTTGTTTTCATATTTGTTGTCATCAAGGTGTTTAGACATGATCAGGATTGACAATTGTTGTTCTGTTCCCACAAAGTTGGGAATATTGTGCCAACTTTAACAGCTACAGTTCTCCCAGCAACTGCCAAACCCAGAGTCATCCATCAGATTCCTAGGGGTTGTGAATCTCTTGATCATAATACTTCTGGCTGGCGATGTTGAGCGAAACCTTGGACCTGTTTCAAGTCCTGTGTTACGGTTGCAGCAGCTCCCTGGGCTAACACCACCACTGCTACCTGGGCTACAGCAGCTCCCTGGGCTACAGCAGCTCCCTGGGCTAACACCATCACTGCTACCTGGGTTACAGCAGCTCCCTGAGCTAACACCACCACTGCTACCTGGGCTACAGCAACTCCTTGGGCTACAGCAGCTCCCTGAGCTAACACCATCACTGCTACCTGGGTTACAGCAGCTCCCTGAGCTAACACCATCACTGCTACCTGGGCTACAGCAGCTTCCTGGGATAACACCATCACTGCAGGTCCCAATTACAACTAAACCTAGTAAATCAACACAACCTATCATACCCATGCGTATACAGAGGAACCCTGTGTTTAAAAAGCATCAACCCTTTAAGTTATTTTGGACTCTTAATCAAGAGTGACTCTTAATCACACCACCACACAGTACTGACCCACACATATGGTTCTTACACACACACTGGACTTTCTGGACTTTGGTTTTGCACAACACTGGTCACTATATTCTTCATTTCCGGTTAATACTTGTACAGCTGCTGTTATTGTGTATATATTTATTTAGATTTAGATTTCTTCATACTTTCTTATATAGTTCTATATTGTGTATTTTGTTGTACAGTTATTTTATTTTCAACTTTAATTTATATATTTTATCTTATTCTTTCCCAGTTAAATTTACCCTTCATTCTAATTTGTGTTGTACAGTTATTTCATTTTTAACCTTAATTTATATTTTATTCCTTCCTAGTTAAATTTACCCTTTTAAATTTTTCATATTTATTTCCTATCTTATTCATAGCCTTTTCCTTTTTTGTTTTCTTTAGGTCACGAGCAGTTGTCCAAGCATTTCACTACATATCGTACTGTGTATGACTGTGTACGTGACAAATAAAATTTGAATTTGAATTTGAAGCTAGGACTATATGGGATCCACAGTGTAAAGACAAAGGGCTCCTAGGTGGCCATCTGAACATACGCAGCATGGCCCCTAAGAGGGAACAACTAGAACATCTCATTAATTCAAATGTTGATTTCATGGGAGTTTCGGAAACTTGGCTCAAACCCTCTTCTCCGCAAGAACTGGTAACTCTACAAGGCTACAATGTCTTCAGAAAAGATATTCATCAAAGAAAGGGGGGAGGGCTGTTATTGTATATGAAGGACTCTCTAAAATGTACACAAATAATCTGGCCCAGTGAAATCTCTATTGAATGTGTTGGATTTAAAGTGTCACTCTCAACAGAAATGTAATTTACTGTTTTATGTCTTTATCGCCCACATTTGGCAAAAGTAGATTTTTATGACCAATTCAAGGCACTTCTGAATTCTTGCGACTTCAACAATGAACTTATCCCATGAAAAGCGACAGAAAGAAACTAAAAGAAATTACAGATAATTTTGGTTTAACACAAATGATCAGTGATCCCACCAGAATAAAAAAATTAGAATTCTAATAGACCTGGTGTTTTCTAACAAACCGGATAGAATGATAAAAACATAACTTTTTGACTGGCTTGTCTGACCACAATGCAAAGCTGACTAAAAAGCGACTGAGATGTGTCAGTAAAAGCATGACTATAAAAAAACATTTATTCCAAATAGTCAAGAACAACATTTAATGGCAGCTCTAAATAATTTTGATTGGACTAGCATACTATCCTATGATGACACTAATAAATGTTGTGATCTATTATACTCTGCTATTAAAGGGGTCTTGTCACAGTCTCAGAAAGAGAGCCATTTAAAGAAACAAGTTTATTCCTTGCCTTGGATTAATACTGAGTGTGAACAGCTTATGAGACTCAGAGACCAGTTACTTAAATGAATTGTTACAATCTGGATTAAATACCTATCGATTCAATTTTATATCTGCAAGGAATAAAGTCACACAAACTTTGAGAATGGCAAAAGCAAATTTTTTCATGACTGTAATTAATAGTGCCAAAGGAAATTGTAAGCTAATTTGGGAAAATATTAAGAAACTCCTTGGTAACAGTAAGCATAATGCTGATAAAGACCTTGAACTTAAATTTGTCAATGGACTGGTATCAGAGCCTCTCAGACTAGCTACTAAATTCAATGATTTTTTCCAAAGTACCATTACTGAAATTGCACAATTGTTTTCTAATTCTTGTGACCCTCAACAAAATATTGGGAATACCGACATCAAAGAGGATGTTTCTTCTCAAGATTCACAGTTCAATATTCAGAAAATTACAGAAAATGAAGTAGAAAATATAATCTCTAAATGAAGAAGTTCTAAAGCAAGGGATGAGTTTGGATTTGATACCAATTTCTTGAAGCATTATAAATCTTTTCTTTTGGTGCCTGTGACCCACCTTATTAATTTATCAATCACGCAGGCAGTCGTTCCTCTGAGTTGGAAGGTGGCAAAAGTTACACCAATTTATAAATCGGGTGATAAATCAGACCTTGCTAATTATCGACCTATTAGCATATTACCCATCTTTTTTTTTGTTTTGGTTTTTTTGGTTTTTTTGCCTGTCCCGTTTGGTTCTTTTGCCATCAGAATTGTTGTCTAAAGGCAAAGAAAGATGCCCAATGGATTTACTTTACCAAATGGACCATCCCAGCCTTGCCGTATTGGTCTATTTGATTCACCTTTGCTTTTATTGTTTATTTTATTTTCATTTGCTGAACATGGGACAGACTTGACTGGGGGGAAAAGAAAGAGGGAAAGAAAAAGAGCGGGGAAGAGGGACGGTGATAAGGGGCAAAAACCAACAAAACAAACAGACAAAAAATACATATATCAATTACCTGGATCACCTGTTGACAAAGAAAAAAGAGAAAACAAGCAAAGAAAAAAAGAGTAAACAACATAATCGCGATGATCTATGTGAATATAACAGCAAATACTAAATATTAAATATTATAATAAGATCGACAGCGCACAGTGTGCTTTGAGGTAGCAACCAAAAAGGGTGTAGTTTGTGTGTGTGAGCACCCGTGTGTACACCTGTGAGCATGAACGCGCTTGTATTTAAAAGGTTCCTTCATGTAATGAATTGCTAGAGGGTGTGGGGAGCCATAGCCCCGTCCTCCTGGGCATGAAGCAGGCATGGAGGAGATCAAGGTTCCAGACATCCAGAGGCCCCAAGAGCAAAGGAGACCAAGACTCCCTATCTTTTCAAAGATAGCAGAAAAGTGGGTTGCTAATCCTATCATCGAACATCTTAATGACTCCAATCCGGGTTTGCACCCTATGCAATTCAGATTTCACACTCTTCATTCAACTGAAATGGTTGTCTGTGTTTTTGTTGAGAGAGTGAAATCTTACTTAGACAAATGCAGTTATGTTACAGCTGTTTTTCTGGATTTCAAGCATGCATTTGACACCGTGAATCATCTTAAGCTCTTGTCTAGACTGTCAACATTTAACTTTAGTAATCACACTGTTAAATGGATACAGTCTCAAAATTATCCTTTAAAAAAACACGTTAAAAAAGTAGTGAAAACTGTAAATGTTAATATACAGAACTGTAGACATATCCACACATCATTAACAGACACAGCAGCAATTACATTCCTGCACTCTATGATACTAGCTAATATTGAATACTGTATTACAAGTTGGTCCTATACGAGCTTTGCTGCTATTGGACCAATTGAAGTATGCTACAAAAAGAGCATTGAAAATATTAGATAAAAAACCTTTTTCATTTTAAATACAAGTTTCTAAATTTTACTAATTTCAAATGATTTAAATCTGCTTGTCTAATATACAAAGTTCTACATGGTCTGGCGCCTCCACCAATGAGTGATTTTATTAAACAAAAGTCTAGCAGTGTTGCCGGGTCTCGACTGACTCGAGCCACTGTTAGAGGTGATTGTGAATTGACATTTAGACGGACCACCTTTTCACAGAATGTAAATAGTGTCTCTGTATGTTTTTACTAACTTGTGTTTAACACCAACCTGCCAGAGGGTCTGCAGATGAAAATTAGCCCAAGGCTATAATCTGGCATATTTACATTTGTTAAAATGTTCATTAATATGTATTGCCCGTCTTTCTAAATAAAATAAAATTAAAATAAAAAACAAATAAAACCTTTCTATTTACCTAAATTTTTAAACTGATATTATTTTTTAACTTAACCCTTGTGAACTGATTATTCACAGAAATAACCCGAAGGAGAAGCTCTCACACACATCACGTCTTCCAGTCATACATACTATAATCAAAGTGTCTAGAGACACACTGAGTCAATGCAGAGCAGGGTAAAAGAGGCAATGCTGTACTGAGGAGTGAGCAAGCAGACTTCTCAAGGGGGATAAAAATCAATTAAATACTCACCAAACCAAAAGAATAGCAGAAATTTGATTCTGGCAAGGTAGTAATGTCTCTCTTCTTCTTACCGTGTGTGTGTGTGTGTGTGTGTGTGTGTGTGTGTGTGTACTGATGATAATCAATGGGATGGATAAGCTACAGTCAAGCTGCTGATGCAGTTGAAATTTCCTGATATGCACAAATAGCAGAGTCAGGGCCTACAACAATGAGCTATGAATCAATGGGAGTCTGACTGTGGTGTGTAAACAGTGCCGAACTGGACATTTATAGACGTAAATAACACAACAACACAGAACAAAAGAAAGCTCATTCATAATTGTGCGAAGGACATTAGCCAGGTTGTGACAAACAAATTTTCAGTCGGTTGTGTATCTGATTTCGGAGTTCAGCCCCAAAGCCATGTATTCTTTCTCTGGAGGAAATATAGAGCCTGCAGCCAGAATTGCTCCCCTGCCACACTGTTGTACCTTAATTAGCACAGGGCTGAGTTAAAGCATGGTGTGCTAACCTCCTACAGCAAAAAGGGGAATAACATCTGTGCCAAAGAATCAATTTTTCAACCCACTGCCCCTGTGTTTTCCGCTGATTAGAATTTTGTTAATCAAGCCTGCTCTGGAGACTATTGCAGCTGGACAACAAAGACAGGGGGAGTGTTGATCTCAGACCAAAAATGCCATTTAACATTGATCAAAGCCAATGTAACTACTTAACACAAATTCATGTCAAATCATTGATAAACAATAAAACTATGTAGTTTTTTCTCTAAATTTTCTGGAATAAATTCCAGATTTGGCAGTTTTAGCTTTTAATTGTTCCAGCTGATTTCTAAGTTTTTATATAGCTTTTTGGTAAATGTTATTGAACTCAAGATACTGAAGGGTGTCTCAGTGGATTCCTTTGTTTAAAGCTTTACATAAGGAAATTACTTAAACACATTTTACTACAGCAGCATTATATTCATTGTTCCTGCGTGACGAGCCCTGGGTTTTTTTTGAGTTGCTTTGGAGTATTTGGGTTCTTGTTAGGAGCTTTCTGTTCATTTTTTCCTCACAGTTTTTCATTATTGTTAGGTTGACACTGTCATGATCTCCTGTCCTGGCTCATAATATTCTCCTTTTCTCCTTCTTGCTTATATCTCTCGCTAACTCAGTCATCCTCTTTCCTGTCAGCCTGAAAGTCTGTGTGACAAACCACCAGATAACACCAGCATTTTGTTTCAGGGGCATTTTACACACCTGGGGGTAATAATAACACCTGCTTATAATCACTCGTCAACAGCTATTTAAGTTGGAGGAATTTCTTCAGCTGGTCCCTGGGTGTTGAACTAACCACATTAGTGAATGCCTGCCTCGTTGTGCACTGCAGTTGAGCGCTTGTGTTGCATGGGACGTCAGATGTCCCATGTTTGAGTCCACCCTCACCCACTGGTTGTGCCAGATGTTCTGATTGCTGTTTTAATTGTATTATCATCCTAGTAATCTTGAGTATTCAAGTTCTAGTCATTAATTATGAAGTTTTGGATTCCTGATTTAATGCCTTCATTGTCCTAATACAGAGTTCAATTTATTGCTTTATTGTCCAGTCTTTGTCTTTTTACTTTCCTTTGTATTTCAATTCAATTCAGTTTTATTCTTTTAGTGCCAAATCACAACATCAGTTGCTACAAGAGCTTAATTTTGATAAGGTCTGGTTTGTTATTTTTGTATGTTGAGCTTTAGTTTTATCTTAATATTTGATTTCTGATAACTATGTAGTTTTCTGATAGTTTCATAAGCTCATTTTAATACTGTACACCACTAATGCAAGTTTTGCATTTCTGGTCATTAGTCATTAGTGTAGTGATTTACACATTCACCTAACGAGTTAAGGACTCCTTGTTCCAGACCTTCCCAAAGTATGGGGCCCGCCCCCTAGGGGGGGGCGCAGAGCCATGGCAGGGGGAGCGAGGTATGAAAAGGAAAAAAACTAAACGCTTGGACACTGCTAGCACGGGGCGCCCACAGAAACGCAAAGCAGGAGATGAAGCATAGCTGAATATGTTTCCAAACCAACTTCATTCTAAGCCAAAGACTAGAAAATATGGTGAAGCAAATCTTCCCTTTGGCTTCACCTGCACAAGTGCCAAGGTAGGTCTCCCCTGCAGAATTGGTTTTCCCTTTGTCGGGAGCAGTGCTGGGCTCTTCAAATCACGGACAAACAGTATCCCACATTCTTGATTTTCAGTTCACAAACACTTGTTGTAATGACTAACTACTCCTGACATTTTGGAGATGTTAGATCTGTATAGAGTAAAGTTACAATGGGATACAAATAATATCAGGCTGATCCTGCCAAATTTGTTCCCTCGGTTCAAATCACGGACAAACAGTATCCCACAGTTGTTTGTTTTTAAACCCATTTTGCACAGAGAGGCATTTTTAAAAAAATGTATTGATAGCAATGTTGAATATTATTACACAGGGAAAAATAATAAATAATCACACCATGATGCCTCTGCCTTTGTAAATGGAGGGACTGTAACTGCGTGTAAAACCTGAAGACAGTCAGATTAACAGTAACAGTATTTCGTCTCTATCTGCCATTCTGAAATTCATCTCAGGTAAACAATAACGTGTGCACAGCGTAAAGTGAAAAAAGGCACACACCTTTAACGTTGCGTGACGAACTCTGTAAAAGCAAAAAAGGAGTTTTAAAAAAATCTCCATTTTCGGTGATTCCAAACGCCATTTAGGTGTGGACGAAACAGCTGCGTTTTCAAAAATATCCGTGTAGGTGTGGACGTAGCATAAAAGAGTTAGTAGTTTATTTTCTTACTACCTGCAGATTACTTGTATTTGCTTAATTGTTTACTAAATGTTTGAGGTGTGAAATAAACCGCAATGGAGCAAAATATGGGTGTGTGTGGTTGGAGGATGTGTTAGTGCGTGTGCACGCGGGTGGGGGGGGGGGGGGGGACATTTTTCATGTAAAACAAAGGGGGGCCCAGCAAAAAAAGTTTGGGAGCCACTGCCTTGTTCAATCCTGGGAGGACACAAATTCCCTTACGGTTTGTGTTACAGAAGGACATCTGTTGAGAAAATCTGCCAAATCAAATATGTGGAGCTACCTTTTGTGGTGAATAAGGAAGCAGCCAAAAGCAGTAGCTTCATTTTCTGCTTTGAGTTTATTTGTTCTCTGCTGTTACCTGGTCTCTGTGGTGTAAGTGTAAGTCTTCTTTTATCCATGTTTAATTATGTGTTCTTTGGGTTGTTCCCTAATTTACTTTTCTTGGATGGTTTGGCTTCGTGTCTGTCTCTTCCTGATTGTCTGCACTTGTGTCTCGTTCCTCCAGGTGTACCTTATCCCACCAATCCCTCCTCTCTTCCTTGTAATGGTTTCTCTTGTGTAATCCTCGGTGTATCCTCTTATGCTCCTTCACATTTCCTAGTTCACTGGATTTTAGTGTTGTTGGAGTTTTTAATGAAGTTTGGTCTTTATCAGCCTCCTATAAACACACACCTTTTGTGAAATATTCTGCCTGGAGTTTTCTGTATTTGTGTCTGCCACATCCACACTATAATCTATACTACAATGACTTTATCATCAAGTTCTGCCACTTATTGGCAAGTTATTACATAAGATGGAAAATACAGCAGTAGTTTCATCTCATCTAATTAGCTGTGTTCTTGGCATTCATGTTTGTTTTGTCAATGACTGCATGGTGCATTTCATTGTCATGGTATTGCATTTTTTCCTGTCTATGTTCAATTTATGAAATGTTATTTTCAGTATAGAAACATGAACAGAAGTTGTGAAAATGGCAGTCGTTCCCATGCTATCAGTTTTTTTTACTGTTTTTTTCTTTTTTGTTTTTGTTTGTTTTCATGTATTTGGTCGTTGAATTTTTCATCGTCACTGAACAAAAAGTCATAGTAACACTTCCATCTTTTCTGTCAGCAGAGTCAGTTTCTTCCCTCTGAAGTCAGTGTAGTATCTCTGGGATTTTGGACTATAGCTGATATCAAAGCTGACTGATAAAATGATATAAACCTTCAACTCGCTTACATGTATGAGCACACACATACAAACCCTCTCTCAAATGCACCAAAATATATTCTGCCTTAGGCATTAGTGTCAAACTCACCACACATACCACACAGGCTCACAAGTTCAACTTATGTCTTTTTATAAATCTTTTAAATGGTCAACCTTGACAAGCCTCCTGTTTTATAGAAAAGCCCCCTCTTAGCTTTACAGTTTTCTTTCTTTCTTTTTTTTTTTTCAAACATACAGAGTACTTCCCAGATGGTTTATGACGAGGAAGATTTGAATCCTTCGTTCTGACCTTGACTGGTTGAAACACACTATGGTTTTTGTTTTTTAGGGGAGCTCTCAATCAGTGCTGGAAGGTGTATGAGTTCAATTTCAGTGTGTGGGCTGAATTATGTCAGTGTAGTTTCAAATTTGCTGTTGATTGATTTCTTTTTTTATTAACCATCCTTTAAGCAACATTAACTTTATTACTGTGCTATACCTTCATTTAAAAATATTTTTTAACTGCTATATTAATTTTGGCATAAAATGATTAGCATCTAATTTCTTTCATTTCATTTGACTGCTGTAAAAGGCTGGTAAAAAGAGAGGAATAGAGGGTTGATGAGGACTTGTTACCAGCCATTCATTATCTTTCATGAGTGTCAAAACTATACTAATTTGGTACATTCTAGTTGGCCACTTTTTCAATTTAGGCAAAAATTCTAACCGGAGTACTAAAGATTACAACTGGAGGTCCTCCGTGCTGACAGCAGTCAGATTGTTTGGCAAGAAAATTTGATCACACTGGAGATGTTTTTTACTAACTCTTGTAGAAAAACAAAATCTTGTCATTCATATCCCACACAAACACTTTGCAATGAATTCCAGATTAAGTTTAAAATAAGAATGCGTGCAAGGCTAAGCAGTGCTAGCCAATAGATCCTCCTGTTTGGCTGTTACTCTGGGAAAAGATGAGAAAGACGGTGATGGAAGCGTGACTGGAGCTGCGATGTAGCCTATATAATATTTATATTGTACGAACGTGATAATTCTGTATATTGTAATAACGTGATATTATATTGTTCAAACATGAAAGGTATATTGTTAGAACAATATACTTTTCACTTTTCTATTTTTCGCTTCCGTACTACGCTTCCATATCCAAGGCTTTTCAATGTGGCCTCACAAAATTATCACAACTACAACAACCATAAAAAGAGTTGGATAGACATTGCTGCTCAATCACAGCTGCCTGGTCAATGTTTTTCATTAGTAATTTAGCAAAGTTGACGGTGGTGTGTGTCCGCTACTTTGAAACACTTGGGCCGCTCTGCCCGCCACAGTTTCAAACTGGTCATGTGACTGCATGGCCACATCTGATTGGTAAAAATGTTACCGGAAACTCCACTTGCTGCATGTTATCTAATGTGTTAAACTAATTATATTTTTATAAAGTAATGAGTCAAATTTTGCAAATGTAGCGGAGTAAAAGTACAGTTTCTTCTTCACAAATGTACTCAAGTAAAAGTAAAAAGTATCGTGCAAAAAAGGTACTTTAAAAGTACTTTTTTTTTTCAAAAACTTACTCAAGTAAATGTAACGGAGTAAATGTAACTCGTTACTACCCACCTCTGTAAATAAGTCATAGAAATATGATTCACTGAGGTTTGAGGGAAGCGGTGTAATGCTGAATTTCATACTGAAAAAAGCATATATTATTGTGATCATGACAGTTAATGGGATTTGTGATAGTTGGAGTGTTTATTTACGGCATGTTTAGAGCTGAGTTCCTTTCTTCTTCTCAATAATAACACCAGTATTTTATTGAAACCAAGCAGAACCAAACTTAACTGAACTGTGTTTCAGGTTTTTAGTCACATTCCTACATGGAAAATGGTACATAATTAAAACGTCTCTGCACACAGAGAGATTTTCATGCAGTTTCTCTTTTTCTTTGCTCTTTCAGAGCCATACACATGTAGGAATGTTTGATGGGTTATGTAATACTAAGTTTAATAAGTACCTCCTGCCTCACACAGCTTACCTTCAGCCAAAGACAACCCAAAGTAACTATATAAACATATGGAGCTCAGGATCTGATGGTAAATAATGTTTATAGGTCTACTGCACATCATACAGGTGAGCTGTTACAAGCAAATTTCTTGATTATGGTGTTGGCATAATAATGCAGCTCTCCTCTGGATAAGCCCTGCACTCCAGCTGAGTCTCAGTCCTCAGGACTACACACAGGCTGTATCCCAATTCAGGGTCTGCAGCCTTAAAGTACGCATTTCAAGGCCGAGTACGTCACAGCGGCGCGACGAAGGCTGTCCCAATTCAAAGGCTGCTCAAAATGCGGCCCTGAAATGCGTCCTTCAAATCCCTGAATTTTAAGGCTGTGGCAGTGTAGACTTCGTGGCCCAACATATCCCAGAATGCATAGCGCGGCGGTGGGTGTGGATAATTTTGCCGAAAAAAAACGGCGGATGAGGGGCAGCCGAAGAGTAAACTTTAAGTAAGTACTGAATATTATGTCACTAATTTATGTGCAAATGTTTAATAACGCAGAACATTAAAACATTACTGTTGGCAACATGTTGGTATAGTTATGTGACATTAGTGACGTTTGTACTAACTTGGTTTTAAAGCCTTTACTTTAAAATATACACCGTTCAATAGCTGAGCTTAATCTTACAGAGAATGATCAAAGCTCATGTAGAAAGAAAAAAAAAATGAACAAAAGATTTTCTCCTTCATTTCTGTCAAACAAAGCTGTATGACACGTTTCCAGCTTTTAGTATCATGGTTGCTAGGCAACCTGGGCAGCGCAACGGAGGCTAGACTGTCCCATTTCACAAGCCTCGCACTTCCGGCCTTAGCGGTCTTTGAGTACGCGGCCCTTGAGGATCATTGAGGCTGCGTACTGTAAGGCTGCAGACTAGGGCTGGGTATTGTCACTGATTTCTAGAATCGATTCAATTCCGATTCACAAGGTCCCAAATCGATTCGATCCACGATTCGATTTACTTCGATTCGATTCGATTTAAATCTGGGAAATTTTGACAGTCAGAAGTATAATTCAGATCAGAACATTTACATATTTTTGTATCTATAAAAAGGAAGCTGACACTCGCAAGACTTTATCCAAGGTGTGAGCATCACAGCAGATGCCTTTGTGTCAAAGTAGCTGAAGATAAAACACAGAAAAACATGAAGGTGATTTTCCTGGCCTGGGATTTTATAAAAATATTCTGCAGTACATCAAAAACGAAAGAAAACCATTAATTAATGAACATTACCTCTGACGTTACAGCGGTTTTATTAGACACACGGCTAAGCATTTTGCATTTTGAATAATATTAAAAAGTTTAAATTTGTTCAGTATTGAACAGCAGAAATGAGGTTTTCTTTTCGGAAGAATGTAAAAGGGAAAAAAACAGCGGCCGACAGCGCCAGTGGCGTGTCTAGAAAATTTTTGTTGGGGGGGCCAGGTAGGGGCACAGATTTGGAGAAGGGTGGCAGATTTAATTGGCAGATAATGTTTAAAAAAAAAATTCTACCAACCCTTAACCATAATTCAATAATCCTATAAACCTAATAACCAAATGCACTTTTAACTCTTATTAGAATGAGATTTTAACCACTACGGTGCAAAGTTTTTAGATACTGCGTTGATAAAGTACAAGAGATACAATCAGTGCTTTGTCAGTGTTTACTCAGCAGTCAAGGACAACAATATTTGCATAGTATTTTTACTGACATATAGTGCACATATGTTTTGGGCAAAAACATTTTTGAAAATTAAAATACGAACATTTGTAACAAACAATTGACAAATTAGCCAATGCCAATGCAAAACTTTATCTGCCTGTTAAAAAAAGAAGATAATCTTCTCACAAACTGGTGTTTGATTTTGAAACAGGAAAAAAGTGGGGAAACAACTGAAAAGACTAACATTTGAATGAAACCTGAAAGCAAGTAAATACTTTCTATGCTGCCTTATCGTAAACTTTGGTAATATTGATAAAGAACAACACTGGCTGATGATAAAATACAGTCAGCTGGCATGGTGACACTGCCAGTATTAACCTGCAGGGCTGGACTGGGACAAAAAAATTGGGCATTTTTACTACAGACCGACCCACCAGGTAGTAAAGCCATAAAGACTTTGACTGAAAACAAACCCTGTTGTGACAGTGATGTACAGTCTTGTTGGTATATGTATGATTTCTATACATTTTACGTCAGATAAAAACTTTGGTTGTAAGATTTAGATAATTATTTAATAAAAACTAGGTATTTTAAATGAGAATAAGAAAGAAAAGTATTTCTTTGTGCCCACCTTTCCCTGTTAATGCCCTACCTGGCCCCCTGGCAAAACTTTGCTAGACCCGCCCCTGCACAGTTACCAGCTGTCTGCTACATAAAAAAGGATCCTGGTGTTATTTGTCTCTCAGAAACAGTTCATAACTTCCCTTCAACTCATTCATGTCACCTAAAAGGTAAACCTGTTTCTCCATCACCTGTTCAGCTCTGATGGTGCAGAAAGGACATCTCCTGGTTTCATCTTCATGTTTCCCTCTCACCACATATCTAAACAGACATCATGACCAGCAGCTTTACAGCTGTGGCTCCAGCAAACATCAGCTGATACTAGAAATTAATATTAAATACATTCTAACAACAGCCGATCAAGCTTAAACGTGCTGCTGTTGTTTAGCGCAACATCTGCTGGTTTCCTCTTTCTGGCGCAAAGTGGGCGATAAACAAGAGAGAAAAGCCGATCAGCTGATCATTGATCAGTTTCATGATTGAAGTAGCAACAGGAGAGGGAGGGGGAGAGAATGGGAGAAGAGGCAGCTGTGCAGCATAAAGACAGAATAAATCCAGCTTTGTGTCTTTTTTCCATTCTAGCTAAAGTCCGGGACAAACTGCGTCTCTTCTCAGCTCAATACGAAACGTGTAATATTTTCTCTGAATGAGGGACCATTCCATTTTTTTAAGGAGCCGTTGGCAACTCTACTAACTAACCTTATGAATAAAATAAAGTTCACTATCAGTAACATCATAGCACCCACCCAGCTGTATAAAAACTCCGTCAAACTGGCTAGAACGCAGTATGAGTTATTGCAACTGACAGTAAAAAGTCAGCAACATGAAAATAAACTCCACCTAAACTTGGTTTATATCTGACCCAGATAGACTGCAGGTCATAACTTCTTACCTGAAGTTCAGTTCACCTGACACTCGGACTGGTGGCTGCTTCGGGTCTCTCCTCCTGCCTCCCCTTCCCTCATCCACCTGTTGCCTCTGTGGAAGCCCCGTCATAGCCACCACCAAACAACGGAGTTATTTCTACACATCGACCTGCATCTGGCCAATCCACCACCTCTCATTGTTCATGCCATTACAAAAAAAATAAAAAATAAGTCACTGGGGATCAGAGATGGGCAGTAACGCGTTACTTGTAACGCGTTACTGTAATCTGATTACTTTTTTCAAGTAACGAGTAAAGTAAGGGATTACTATTGCAAAATCGTAATTAGATTACCGTTACTTTCCCGTAGGAACGCTGCGTTACTGCGTTACTAAAACCGTGATTTTTTTTGCGAGAATGTCTCATGACAGTGACGTAAGCAAGTGCGACGTTGGTGACAGCAGCTGTGTGCAGATCAACAATGGATAATATATCGAGTGCGGGAGAGAGTATGAGCGTGCAGCGTTTAAAGTGTGGAAGTACTGACCTTACTTTGAGTTTGATTCCATAAAAAGTGACAAAAACATTAGCGTCCATCGTGCGTGGGAAGAAAACTTAATTAAATGTTTTGCTTGATGCATAAAGTTAAAAGATTAAAACTGATAAAACAAGTTAAAAAAAGAGACTTTTCCATTTGATTACATTTTGTATGATGGATTATGTAGAAAAAGTAGAATTGGGCTGAAAGATCTATCACTTTATCACCTCTTCAGGTTGTAAATCGTGTTTTTAAAAAGTAACTAAGTAACTAAGTAATTAATTACTTTTGAAAATAAGTAATCAGTAAAGTAACGGGATTACTTTTTGGGGGGAGTAATCAGTAATTAGTTACTGATTACTTTTTTCAAGTAACTTGACCAACACTGCTGGGGATATGCCCGGTATGCCCGATGGCCAGTCCAGCTATGTTAACCTGCAACCAAATCTGCAGCTCCATACAGCAATGTTACGACTTAGATTATATCTTATAACGCATAACTCTTATGTTAGCTGCCCTCAGTAGCATACTGTCTGAAATATTCCACAGCTGCAATAATTCTTTAAGTGTTATTTTTTTCCTTGGTATTCTAATTTCACCGAAGTTTACTAAACTCAACAAACTTGATATTACTTACCGGGACATTTATTCTGTCCTCATTTTCTTTCACCGAAAAATTGTTTCCTGCAGTGCCATCTTTCGCGCTTGGCTCTCCTACCTTTGCTAACGTGATGCGCATAGCGCAGAAGCGATGCTGCATTCACTTACACTCGGATATCTGAGCGTCACCGTGAAAACATAATCGGACATTTGATATTTGATTGAATTTTATTGTTTTGCCTTTGGGGTGGCACCTGGGGTGGCCAGTCTGGTTTGGGGGGTGGCCTGTGCACCCCCAGGCCACCCCGCTGGACACGCCATTGGACAGCGCTGTAAACAACAGTAGACTTGTGCATAACAAGCAAGCCAATAATGAAGAAAGCGAAACTGTTCGAGAGAGAGAGAGGGTGGGAGGGAGAGAGGGGGAGGGAGAGAGGGAGAGAGAGAGAGAGAGCTGCGCATCGCAATGGAAGCAAAACAGTAAAAGAGTGAATTCATGACGATGTTTATGTGAAGCGTTTGGATCTTCTTTAGCTGCTGGTTCGGTCAATATTGTTTGGAGAAAGATCAAACTAACAGCTTTAGAATCAGCGCATAAAGGGCGTGAACACAAAGCGCGGACCCGGATCAGCGAGCTGTCGGCTTTCAGCCCCGACTGTGAGAAAGGCGACATCTAACTGATTCTGATCCGCGGGTCGCGCTGTGTGTTTAAGTCTATGTGCAGAATCCCTGTACCTGCTCTCATTTACTGTTTGGTGGTTCTTGAAATTTTGTGAGATGTCACCAGAGATTCTGGCATTTCGGACAAAATAAATTTATATTAAAAAATCGATTCAGGATTTTAATGAATCGATTTTACGTTATCCAAGCCAGAATCGATTTTAATCGATGAATCGATTATAAAAACCCACCCCTACTGCAGACCCTGAATTGGGATACAGCCACAGTCCCCAGCAATTTCAATCAGAAGAGATTTGAAAAACACATTGATTGTCCTTCAGTCACCTCTCATTTATCTTAATTGCTGCACTGTTTTTGGAATGAAACGCATGCAGAACCTGAGCTTCCACTGTATTATTTTTTGTTAGGATATCACTCGCTCCCTTGCTCTCCGTCATCAGGTGTTTTAGTTTTTATGCAACTAATCCGCATTGCTCTTTGTAGGTAATTGCTGAAATGAACAGAATGCATATTTGTATATAAATTAACATGTTGTTAGTAGATCACACAAAGAACTGAATTTCAACCACTTACACCAGCTGTAAATATTTTATTTCCTTCCTTGGAACAAAAATTATGGAGTGTCACTCTACACCTCTGTATTTAGTTGAATAGATGTGCCAGAAAAGGAAAGTGGCCAGTAAATGTATTTTTTTTAATGTAAATACAATAATATAGGCCAACGTGAATTGTTTTTAGTAATGTTGTTTTATGCACAACATTACTATGAATGATTCTGTATTGAGACGGAAGGTTGGATGTATTTTCTTGGTTTCCATTGTGTGCTTAATACCACGCTTGAAGGAACATGTTTAAACAGCCAGCTGATCCCAACTCTTTGAGGACAATTATTGATTAAGACATTGGCTTAGATTTAGTTCAGCTGATTTTGTTGCTGGATGTGTAAAATAAGAATTTATTGATTAGAAAACACATTGCTGGAACAGCAATTTGTGGGCTGCTTGAGATCAATAATAAAAGATGCTTATGCTCTTCATATCTGCTTTAGTACCTCTGATGTTATTATGTATTGGAAAGGGGAGTGGATTAAGATTGATCGCAAGTATAAGAGGGTAGATAGATGCACCTTTTATGCATTAGTGATAATTTGATCCTGTACAAAGCTTTCTCGTCATCTTCTCTCTAACTGTCAACACTTTAGGTTTACTGATGAAACGGGGGATTTCTTACTCAGAGTAATCATCTGATTAAAATGCCACCACTGCTTAACTGAAAAACACACATAATAGATGTTTATTCCTTTATCAGCTTGAAAAAGATGCATCATTTGCATCCAGTCTGATATTGGACAATTTCTGTGGCCACGGGAATGAAAACAGTGGTAATGTTCAATACTTAATTTGCTGGACATTAAATTGGTGCTATCACGTTATCTTCCCGGAGGCAGTCTCTGTTATTTCATCCCTTTATCATTCCTCTCTGACATCACTGGCTCCAGCGTTTCTCAGTGAAGGAGACTTTATCTCCTCCTGGTCTGGTATTCTTTGAGGTTTTTCATTTTCTCTCTTTTAGTTCTTTTTCCATTTTGTCTAGCCTCCAAGGTAAAAGAAAAGAAAAGACAGTTTTAATTTGTTTATGAAGCTCTGAAAGTGATGCTAATTTCATTTAAAAAAAGAAAAAACAGAAATATGTCCTTTGGTAATGGTGGTTAAACCACCTATTTATTTATGTTTGTTCAGTTGTTCTTTTAATCTTTATTTAATTAGACACTTTAATTAACATTAAAGTCTATTTTTCAAGAGCAGACTGAGAATCACAAAAACCCAATTAGTACACTAAAACAACAAAACCGTAGATTAAACAAGGAATTAATCAACACAGTTACAAGAATAATAATAATAATAATCATGAAACTTTAAGGCTATTTAAAGAAGCATGCTGTATGAAAGCAATATGCAGTGAAATGTTCATTTGAACCCAGTTCCACCAACTAGTTTCAGGAATTTGCTTTAAGGAGTTTTGGTACAGCAAGAAAGAAGAGACATAAATAGAAGCAAACTAACGACTGCCAAAATTACTTGTAATTACAATAATGGCTTTACTCTGAATGTTTTTTTACTCCTATTTTAAGGCTAAAAGTGTAATCTGTACATGTATGCAAAAAAAAAATCAAATAAAAAAAACAAACAAGATTTGTTGGTCCTATGACACACTTTTTTATCTTTATTATGATTGCAGTTTCCAGAAGTGAAAAATATTTCACTTTTAAATTTTCTTTTAATAAATTCTTTAAGCTTGTGTTGCTTATTTGGTTTCTGCTGGAAGCCTAATTCGTAGCGTTGTTGTCACTAAAGGCAGTAAGCAGTTTTTTAACACCTTGATTCAGAGACAAACAATTGCACTTCTAGCTAAATCACTGCCAGTAATGAGTGTCATCCACATTGCATTGCATTATGATATTATGTAATACCTAAGGTGAAAAAAAATCTAATTTTAATTACTTTTTTATTCCTTGCCATATAGAAAAATTGCATGATTGGCAGATTCAATAATAATATGTTGAACGGGGTCTGCTGTGAGCTGCTTAACGTCAGCAAAAATAAATAATCAAGCAGAAAGCCCCTGAACAACAAAAATAATAATTTGAAAAATAGCAGTTATTGCATGCTGGTCTTTTTGTTTGCGTTGCAGTTTGGTGAAGCTGAACAAAATTCCTATCAAATATACTTGATGCCGTTTTTCTTTTCTGCTGTCACTGTGTGTAGTTCTGTTGTCAGCACTCTACACTTTAGCTAAAATCTCTCTCTATATTCCTTCATGTTACTCTGTTAATGTGACCAGTACAATAAGTGAATGCATGGGCCTGCAACTGCTACGCTCCAAGTAAAAACCTCCTAGATTACTGAAAGAGACAGTTATAATGCTCCCATAATGCAGGATCTAATTAGTTGCTGGTACTGAAGAAAAAATAAAAATATGCAAACTTGTTGCCTTAGAAAAAATAAGTACAGTTTACAGTATAGTTTACAGTTTGCAATATAAAATAATTACTGTATTTTCACGACCATAAGGCGCATTTAAAAGTCTTATATTTTCTTCAAAAAGTACGGCGCGCCCTATAGCGCAGTGCGCCCTGTGTGTTGTAAGGAGGACGTAGTAGAGAACACCATGAGAACGCTAAAGGGTGAAGTGTGGGCGTTGATCGTATATACCGGACAATCGCACATACCTGTCTAAAAGGACAGGTATGTGCATTATGTGGAACATCGTTGTTTTAACAACCCTGAAAATGGCAAAGAGACACGCTTATGAAGCACAGTTTAAACTGAAGGCCATCAGCTATGCGGAGGAACATGGAAATCGAGCAGCGGCGAGAGAATTTAAGATTAACGAATCGATGGTTCGCAAATGGAGGAAGCTAGAAAACAAGCTCCGGCAGGTCAAGAAAACGCAGCTGAGTTTCCGCGGACATAAGGCAAGGTGGCCCGAGTTGGAGGAAAGACTCGAGCGGTGGATCATCGAGCAAAGAACGAGCGGGAGAAGCATTTCGACGGTCACCATTCGGCTAAAAGCAGTTTCACTAGCTGAAGAGATAAACATTGAACATTTCCAAGGAGGTCCGTCTTGGTACTTTCGTTTTATGAAACGGTGCCATTTTTCCATCCGGACCAGGACTACGGTAGCGCAGCAACTTCCAGCGGATTATAAGGAAAAGCTGGCCATCTTCCGCTCCTACTGCAGCAAACACATCGGCGACAAAAACATCCAGCCCAGCCACATTACAAACATGGACGAGGTCCCGCTCACTTTTGACATCCCGGTGAGTCACACTGTGGAGAAGAAGGGGACCAGCACGGTAGCGATACGCACAACGGGGTATGAAAAGTCTTCTTTTACTGTTGTGCTTGGCTGCCATGCTAATGGACAGAAACTGCCGCCTATGGTGATTTTTAAGCGAAAGACTTTGCCTAAAGAGAAGTTTCCAGCAGGAATCATCATTAAGGCAAATGAAAAGGGCTGGATGGATGAGGAAATGATGAAAGAGTGGCTGAGGGAGGTGTATGTAAGGAGACCAGGTGGTTTTTTCCACGCATCACCATCGCTCTTAATCTGTGACTCTATGCGTGCCCACCTCACAGCCGATGTGAAAAAACTAGTGAAACAAATGAACTGTGAGCTTGCTGTCATTCCGGGAGGCCTGACAAAGGAACTCCAACCGCTGGACATCGGTGTGAACCGCCCGTTCAAAGTAAGGCTGCGAGCGGCCTGGGAGTGATGGATGACCGATGGAGACCACAGTTTCACCAAGAGTGGAAGGCAGCGCCGGGCGAGTTACGCCACAATTTGCCAATGGATTGTAGATGCTTGGGCTAACATGTCTGCTGGCACTGTTGTTCGAGCTTTTGCAAAAGCCGGCATCATTTCCGAGGAGCCGCACGGCACGGAAAGTGACTCTGACAGTGAAGAAAGTGAACCTGGCATGTTTGATGGAGATTTAGCGCAGCTGTTCAATTCAGACACAGAGGATGAGGACTTCGATGGGTTTGATTGATGATAAAAATGTGAGTACCAAACTTTGTTTTGCTCCTGCTTTATTTTTAAATACGCACACTTGTATGCTTGTGTGTTGTTGATGATGATGATTACCGGTAATAGAAATGTGAGTAAGGTACCGAACTCAGGTTTGCTCCCGCTTTATTTTTAAATACGCATACGGTACTTGTATGCGCCCTATAATCCAGTGCGCCTTATGTGTGTGTTAAATACAGTAATGGCACACATAACTGAGACTGCGCCTTTTAGTACAGTGCGTCTTATGGTCGTGAAAATACGGTAGTTCAACTGACATAAACATTTAAATTTCATCAGTAACTTTATTTAAATTTTGCTTGATTAAAAATTCTATGCAACTTAATCATCACATTACATGTTGTCATCCTTGAATTTAGAGATTTCTAAATTCTAGCTCAATAACACAAATTTATTAAGTATAATAAAAATAAAAGTAAAATTAATAATTAGAATGTTTCTTGGGCTGGTTTAACAACTTTTATTTTCTGATGCAAACAAGTGCTTCCAACATGTAAATCAATACTTGATACTGATCTCATCTGTATAACACTGCATTATAATGTCATGCTAAAAAAAGGATTTCAGAACAGCAATAGAAAAAAGAGAAATCCTTGGAATTCTGAAAGTTCAGCGGACTGACAGAATAACAAACAATCACTGAGCTTCTCAGTTTTTGACGTAAAGCATATCACTTCTGTCAAACATGGTTTTACTATAGCTTGGGTGTGTATGGCTGCCAATGGAAGCAGCATACTGACATGTATTAATGATTTCAAAGCTAACAGCAGCAGCAGGATAAATGTGGGGGTATAGTAGAATATACTGTGTGCACAGATTGAAAATGTATCAGAAAGCACTGGATGGCACTCCCATGGTTCTAGGTCTTAAACCCAGGTTTGGGGTTTTTTGCTTTTAAATTGTGGTTATTCCAATGTTCACATTTTCATAGTTTTTTTTTAGTTCTAACTTATGTTAGTAATTTTATTTGTTTCCTCAGTCTCATCCTTTTGTGCCTTTCCCCTTGTCAAGTTTACCCATGTGTCTGTATCTTCCTATTTATTGTTTCTCACTTCGTTTTTTTTTCCTCCTGAGTCAAGTTTTACTTTTCTCCTCATGTCTTGTTGTCTTGATTTTTAACATCTGTGTCATTATCCTCTTATTTCCCCGATTAATTTCATGTGTAATAAATATTCTGATTAAACTCGTGTGTATAAATAGTCCTGTCCTTCCCCTCAGTCTTTGTCTTGGTGTCTGTTTCCTTTGTATCCTCTTTTTGCAATTCTTACCTCTGCCTGTCTGTAACACACGTACTCATTCATACTTGCCCTCATTCAGAAGTACATTCAACATCAGTATTGAGCTAAAACATTTAACCAAAGTAACAAAAGAAGGTTATTAAGATAAAGAGGTGGGAAATCTTCAAATGAGTCTATTTGATCTCAGTCTGACTGCGTGTTGGTTCACCTGTGCACCAGAGAGACTTCCCGTCATATAAAAGTTGAATGTGCCTGCAGTAAAAGCCTGTAAGAGAATCACCATTAAATGAAAATACAATGTGCCCTCCATTAGCTATTGCTCAAAAGCTTTAGGCAATCACTGACTGTAAAGGATTTAATATGAAGGCTGTGATAAGTACTTACTATACTACTTTAACTGTAGAGTAGCCACATACTTAGCGGTATCAGCACTATGAGTACAAATAAAAAGTCTACCTTAGTTGGTTCAATCCTGGTGGCAATGGAAACCTTAAAGCTGGAAGCTTATTAATTTAAGATAGTATCCATTTTTCTATTTTACGTTGAATATGCTGACACACAGAGATTAGAAGATCACAAAACCTTTAACAACCCAAGTATTTTCTGTTCCAGGATGAATGGAAAAGGAGTGAAGTGTGAAATTACTGAAAGTGTACGGTAGCAGATCGTTGGAGTGATCCTTGCATTACAATTGATTGGTTAATTACTAAGTCAGTGCTGCTCACTTTAGTTCAGAATTGATCAAACTCTTTGCTTCTGTCATTCTTCAAAGGCTCTACTTCCATTTCCTTTGCCCTTTCACTACACTTTCTTTCTACTTCTTTTTTCTTCTCTTCTGACCTCTCCTGTCATCTTCTTTCCTCGTCAGTTGCTGCATCTTTCTTCACATCTCACTTTTGTGATTAAGTCATGCAGTCATTTCTCCTCTCAGCTTTCTTTACTTTTCCTTTATTCAGAGTAACTCTATAATTCAGTCTGAGGCGTAAGATGACGTTTTGCATTTGGAATTTTCTGAATCTCTTGATTATTTTGGTATTTGTTTCTGAGCAGGTGTGAGTTGATGCATGCCCATCTTAAATTGCCTTTAAATGTGATACTTATCCTCTCATTCCTCTTTTATTTTCTTGCAGGGAAAGAGATGTTGGTCAGATTACATTGAGCACTGAGCCTAGACTTAAATTCATAAAAGGTTTTTAAAAATTTGAGTTTTCACTGTATGCCACAAAAAGATAGAACATTTCAGCGTTATTGGTGATTTTAAAAAGCCTTTGACAACAAACATGTGTCTCTAATTTTTACTTTTTGTATCTATTCAGCAGTATCTGCTGCCCAGATACAAACACTCTACTACTGAATAAAAAGCTGTAATTTAAAAACATTATTCATGTGCAGGCTTTTGTTCAACGATGCATGTTAACCCTATGGAACTCCAAAGTGTTCAAAATTAAATAAATAAATAGGTCAAGATGAAATAAATAACTATGTGAATAAATAAGACACAGATATGTAATGTGAGAATGATATTGTGAAATAATGGAACACATTTTGAAAACAATGCTCATTATTGTGAAACATATTACATTCTGCTATATATATTTTCTTATTATTGTGAAATATTATTTCATGGTCATTATTTTTCACAATAACAGAGATTATTCCTGAGGCATTTTATTTATTTCCAGCCGTTTTTAGTCCAAAATGACCTTTTTTCAAAGTCAGTCTTTATTTCAAAATCCCGTTTTTCCCGATGGTCTATTTATTTCATAATGCGACTTTTCAGCAGAATGACTTTGTCTGTCAATCAAGAAAGACAGGGCGGAGCCAGTTGTGTGATTGGTTGCTCCTTTACTCAGACATAAGTAATAGCACATGAATTGTCGATTTAGGTTTAATGGTGCAATGCATCTCCTATGCAGCTGGCGGCAGTATGCAGCTCAAAATAAACTTAAGGCACCGACAAATGCAAAACACTGGGCGCGAATAACGTCACAGGTGTATCAATTCTTGTGAAGGGCATGGCTGCAGGAAACAAGTCCGTTTCTGAGTTACTCAGAGAACTTGCTAACCGCTTAGATTGAACGTCTTCACCTCAGTCTGCGTATTGCAGCAGTGTACTGGAGATGAAGTGGTCCCTGGTCCAAGTTCTCATCACAACCGCACAGTGTTAACGTTAGCAAATGCTAACGCTATCACAGCTAGCTCCACTCCACGAAACGCTGTTCAGGGTAAGTAACGATATGTTATTATTGCTTGGTTAGTCTGTCTGTCTGGCAAAAATGAGCTTTTTAATCAGTTTAGTCACAGATTTTTTTTAATACTGTTTTTTATCATAGCAAAGAATTCTATAAATTAGGTAAGAGAAAATAATTGTCTTCTGGGTTAATGTCTGTATTACTATTTACATTGTTGTAGGTAATAGTTATTCATGACTGTTTTAAAGTGGCTTATCTTCTGTGCTAATATGGAAGACAAGTAATCTATGTGAAAGAAAAGAAAGCAATTTTAGTTCAACGTAGTGATTTTGTAAGTGGGTATAATTTGAAAATGCTTTTACTAGTACAGTGGATGTTCTTTAAATATTTAACATTTAAAGTGTGTGTCACTTTACAGACTCCAACTTCAGTTTTGGTTTGGTCTCACCGTTGTAGGTCATAACACAAACAAGTCGTCAAGTCAAGCAGCTGAGGAAAGGGCTTAAGGAAACCATGGTATGGCCGCTTCTGACAGAAAGATCAGACATCATTCCTCCTTTCTTACCAAGGGAATCAGAGACTGCTCCCTGTTGTGAGGTAAGGTCAGGTCACATCTTTTAACATCTGAATAGTAAAGCTATTTGGTTAATTTATGAAGGATGAACATTAATTGTTGACACAAAACACCAATATACTGTTTTGTATGCTTGGGTTAGTTGAACAGCTGGGTTACATTTAATAAAAATACACCTAATGTTGCTGATGCTCTTAAGACTACAAGATAAGTAAAGCTATAAAATGACTGTGGCCTGCCACAGAAGATGAAGATGAGGAAGAAGAGGAATGCTCTCGAGGATAAATGCAGAGTGGCAGGTTACCTTCGGTCCTTCATTGAAAATGGTAAGTCTGCTGCGATAGGTATTTTGCCATTGGTTTTCTCTGATTATACTTTGGTAAATTACATACAGTCCAGTGATCTTGGGTCATTAACAAAGTACACTATAGTAGAGCTGGGCGATATGAGATTTTTTCATATCACGATATTTATTTTTATTTATTTTTTTATAAAAAGGACAAGAGCGGTGAGGTCTATCGCAATAGTTTAATTTTTCTATTGAGAAAAAGTTATTTCGCAATACATATCGTTATCGTTCTATCGCCCAGCTCTACGCTATAGTATAATTTTGTTTTGTTATTTGCTCCATGCAATACATAAGAGTGGTGGCATTATCAGTTGCACTAGAATTGTATGTAGACTACTTTTAGCTTTGTTAACATAAAAATATCTATAAAAGCTACAACAGCAATTTGAGTGGGGCAAAAATGTCTGGTGCCCTGTATGTAAGTGGTCATCTTTTATGGTATTTCTCCATAAAAGATTCAAAATAATGAATATAGGATGTCATTATAGTTTAAAACAATCTTCTGTTGCAGCATCTTGTGCACAACAAAAAGCCCTCATCAAGTTTTGGACAGGATGGGAAGTCTTGCCAAGAAATGACTGTGGAAGTGGTCAACAGCAATCTTCCAAAGTCTTCCACCGGTTTTGAAGTACTACGTCTTCCTGCACACTACTGTACCTATGAGTCATTTCTAATGGACATTCAGGTGTGTCTCAACTCTACTGACTCAGGTTTTGGTCTGGTTTACGATTGATTCCATAACCACATGGTAAAATTAGACCATTTCTTCTTTCTTGCATCACATTACTGTACTCGGTGTTCAAAGAAACGGACAATCTAGTGAGTTCTAGTTCTTTTTAATACACTTGACAGTGAAAAATACAGAGTACAGGTGTGCATTTATGGCTTTTTTAATATAAACTGATGAAGAGTTCAGATATCAAAATCAGTTGTTCACTGTACATTATAAATTACACAATATGTTTTGTTTATACTCGCTACTGATACAAAAAAAATTTCTAGAAAAAATTATTTGAATTAAGATGTTACACTACTGTACTGTGTTCATTGTATTAAATCTGCTCAGAGTTGACATGTACTGTATATCCAACCAAGAAATGAATATCATTAAAGTGACAGCTGTATAAAACAAATCCTGTTTTATAGCCACTCACTGTTTTGTTGAAAATGAAATTGGTTATGCTGTTTTGAGTCAGTATTAGCTACAAAGCTGTAGAAATTTAAAAAAAAAAAAAAAAAATCCTCCTGACATAGAAACTGATTAAATGTAATAATGTCTTTCTACAAGTGATTTTGAAGTATTGGTAGCACAGCAGGGTCTTGTTCATTCAGTGCATCTGGGAGCTGAATCTCAGGAATAGTGATCTCATTTGATGGGCAGCGATTATGTTGTCCTGTCCAGTCCACACCATAATCCTCATCAACCTGAAAGAGCATGCACATGTTTTAAATCTAAACTGAAGAGGTGTTTCCTGCAGCTGTTCCTAGATGGACTTATTGAGTCTGCCAGGGCCTATGTGAGTTGCTTAGGCATTGGCTACCAACTAATTATTCATTCACCCATTCTAGGTCAGGATTGGTTCTCTTCAGGTATAACAAATTTAACTTTGTTTAAAGTATTGCCATCTATACCTGACAGGTGGGATAAAAGAGAATGGCTTGGGAGGCGCACAGCAAATCTCAAAGTTTTCCAATTAATGCTGAAAGAACCAAGGATGTAAATGTATTCTTGTTTTAGCTTTACCGAAGACACCAGAGAAAGTATATCTATAATGCTGCTGAAATAGACAAAACCATTTCAATAAACTCGCTATTTAACATCAACCTTGTTATGCGTTATCAGAGAACAATCAACTGCAAACAGCAATGAAACATTCAACTATGTACTATTTAAAGCACTAATGACCCTGTTGTCTAACAAGATGTGATAAGTAAGTAGACTGTGGAAAGCTGGTGGGTCTACTCTCTGTGTAAAAGGTTCCTACAGGCTCCACTGACCCCAGTCTCCGAGTTAACACACTAACAGCTAACACTGCTAAACGTGTCTCAACGCCGAGATGGCGCCGATAGCTTTAGCCATAGCTGCCCCACTTAGTTTAGACAGTAACAAAAAAAAAGTAAGCGATAATAATTCATTGTCAAACGTCATAATTAAGGTCAACACCTAAACAATGCTGTGTACAGAATCACACAGGTGCTCAATTACAGCATAAACTTACCTTAGACCTTCCTCCGTCATTTTCCTCCTAATTGTGCTCGGAGACACAGAAAATGTATCGGCAATTACCCCGACGGTTATCCCGGACAGCACTAAAGTCCTGAGTGCTGCACCGGGATTTCTAGACGTGGACGGCCAACATTTGAAGACTGTTCTTCCTCGGCGTATTCCAAACGAACACGGTGCTGAATTGATCTTAACCCTTTGACAATGCTGTCATCGATGCGAACATCTTGAAGAGCAATTATCATCCCAAGCATTTCAGAAACATCTAAACGACTCAAAACAGTATCTACAGGTAAATGATCCCTCTCTATCTGATTTGATTAAATGAGCAGAACTGGCTGAAGTTCACACCAGTCCGCCATCCTCCGTGACTTTTGACCTAGCACGCTGTTGCTAGCTGCAGTAGCCGTCCGCGGAGCCGGTATCCAGGAAAACTAGTCGATGGTAAACGATAAGCCAATAGGTGCAAAGGTCCAGCCCACTTACATTGATTGACAGACAAAGTCATTCTGCTGAAAAGTCGCATTATGAAATAAATAGACCATCGGGAAAAACGGGATTTTGAAATAAAGACTGACTTTGAAAAAAGGTCATTTTGGACTAAAAACGGCTGGAAATAAATAAAATGCCTCAGGAATAATCTCTGTTATTGTGAAAAATAATGACCATGAAATAATATTTCACAATAATAAGTAAATTTATATAGCAGAATGCAATATATTTCACAATAATGAGCATTTTTTTCAAAATGTGTTCCATTATTTCACAATATCATTCTCACATTACATATCTGTGTCTTATTTATTCACATAGTTATTTATTTCATCTTGACCTATTTATTTATTTAATTTTGAACACTTTGGAGTTCCATAGTTAACCTCCTCAGTGGAGGTCATTATGTGATTGGTTTGGTGTCTGTTTGTTTATTTTCTCTCTTAGCTAAATAACTCAAGAAAATACAAAAAAATGAATTTGCATGTGAACTTTAACAATGATGGCGTTTGAACAAACTTAGAAGTAATAAACATCTGGAATTGATTAATCAGGAAGCATTTTTTTATCACCACAAAATATTTTGCAATAAATTCTTACAAATGCATGTCACAATTCAAATAAGAAAAAATAGGATCCATCATAGGCAGACCAGATCCAGATGCATTTATGGATCCAGGGAATAAATTTATCCATGATGTACATTTTCTTTTTTTCTTTTTTTCAGATTTATGCAGACTTGGACTGCTGTCGTCTATTTATACTTCATGTGTCATTTCGTCAGGGTTAGAGGTCAAAGATTAAGAAAAGGGGCAACAAGGGATGATGTGATGATTCTGCATGATCAGAAAGAAAATATGTACACTTCTGTAGGAGTAACTTAGCATGTACACAACTGCACAAGGTGTGATCAGGTCAGGGATTAGTTGATGTTTGCATCAGACACCAGCTGTGGTTCAAAAACAACCCATTAGGCACCTAATGGAGACAGGGCTGCTCTCTTTTTCCAAAGTTACCAGCCACATGCTAATGATCTGTACACAGCAACTTAATCTCTAAGTAAGCAACCAAGAAGAACCTTACAGTCAAAAACATGGCCATTTTCTGAGGATTTGTCAGTAAAGTGAACATTGTTTTGTGACAGTTTACACCACTGTGCTAATATATAGGGCTGTACCTTGGCTTCCTCTCTGGTAAGCCGATAGTACATCTTACTCTATGGTCTTGTAGCTATTATACATTGGATTTGTGCACCATTAACAACTACATTTCTGTTTCATCCCCAATCTCGTCACCGTTTTACAGCAGTTTTCTTCTAAAAGTTCTCTCACCTTCATTTGTTTACTGTATGCCACCTGAGAGTGGGTTTGTGTTGTTGGTCTAGTGAAGGCACAGCAAAATGTGCTGTGCCTCAGTGCCAGATTGAGAAACTTGTGGCGATTTCTGTGGAGGAACATATGTGGAGGTGCTTTAAACAAAATCCTGTAGTTTTATATAATGAAAATAAAAAATAGGGGAAAAGGTTGTTAGTTTGTTAAGGATCAACCAAATGAAAAATTTCTTTAAAAAGTATAACACAACTAACATGGGACCATGTAATCAAGAGTCTCTGGGGGATTTGGATGGAGAAGAATATGACACACAACAAAGATCACCACGTGGAAATGCATGAAAGAATGAATGAACTGGGTAAATCCTTAGGTGTTTGTTTATGAGAATATGAACAAGATATATACTTATTATGTGTCTCAATTTGGTCTTTGCTATCCCTCTCTAGTATTTAGTCAGACGCATGCCTTTGTAATGTGTAAAATAGTATTAGTTACTGGTAAAAGTTGTGAGCATGAATTCACTACCAAAATCTACATAATCAATCTCATCCTCCTTCCTTGAATGTAAATAGGGGTTTTTTTTTGCACTGCATATGAGCTACAGTGAATAATAGCATGTCACTGGGCATCTCCGTGTCAAATGATGTGTCTATATGCCTGCATAATGGACACATCTGTTTATCGAAAATAATCCTATCAATCTTTTTCTTGCCCTTATTCTATGAGGACTTCCCTTTGTATACAGTTTTTATAATGTACATATTAAGATTCGATCCATGGTGTTGCATATTTTTATGCTTAAAGTTAGACTACAGAGTTTGTTTTCTATAAAAACAGTCTCATGAAGGATTGCATTCATACAATACAAGCCAGTACATACTTTTGTTTAAAAAAATGTAGTTTCATTTGGATGGAGGTCTTTATTTATTTATTTTTTTTACCTTTGTACTATTAACGTAACCATATTCTTATTTAAATACAGCTATTATCAATTACCAGACATGATATGTCTGTATTTATACATGTTTGCATGTCTGTATGTGTGTGCAGCTGTTCTTGAACACACCTAATGTAGTGGAAACTCTGCAGATGGGTTTTGAATACTTTGACATAAACCTGTTTGTCTGTTAGCATATTTTATCAATGAAATCTCACCCATGCAATCATGAAACTCTGCGAATGTGTAGTTTGCATTAAAATGAACACTGCATTCATTAAGCTCATCGCGACCTGGTCTCTAGCTTAAGTGTGATTCTGAAAGCTCAGCATTTGAGCTATTTTACAGTGCAGCTGACTTAAGATCAGTAACTTTTGTTTACAATTCTTCTTTTTTTTTCTTTTCCTTTTTTTTCTACAAACTGAGCCATTTAAATCAAGTACTCATTCATTAATTCGTTTTTTCGCTTGACTGTCTAAATGCTTCTGGAGATTATTCATAGTGTCATTAGCAGTTGAATAGATCTTTTACTATCTGAAAGAACAGATTGAGCTCATATATGGGTAGTTACAACCAAAATCAGTTTGACTTGACTATGTCTGTACCATAGCTTTATTTAAGTCAGTGGTTCAACCCACTCACTCAAAACCAACATGAGTCAGGTTGTGTCAGTGACTGAGCTGCGTAACATGTTTTCTTTGCTTTGTTTGATGTGATTTTTTTTTTATAAACTCAAGTAAACAAAACTGTAAGAAAGAGAAGAGACAGGGGAGTGAGGAGGGTGGAGAGAAGAGAGAAGAAAAGGCAGGAGGGTAATTCCACACTATGATCCAGTGTTTGATATTTAACTTGTGGCTAAAATCAATACTTTATGTTTGATGAGAAACACACAGCCTTCCAGCTTGACTATTTACTACAGCTTCCTACAGCTTTCTGCCACACAAACAATGACTAAAGACATATTTGCTACTCAGTCCAATAAACAGTCTATAAAATTGGCTCTGTAAGTATTTGGTTAGTGATATCATTTCCATACCTTTGCCTCTATTCATCGCTACAGTATAAATTAAGCCATCCAGATGGCTTCAGATTTACTTTAATTAAAAATACTGTCCTCACAATTTATTAATCACAGCAACTGTACACATGTAGCCTTGAGATTTTCATAGGCTCAAATTTAAATGAACAATTAACAGATGAGTAGCTTCATCGCCGGGTGTTACCTGCTTGTCTTTTGATTTCATGGCACAGCTCCTCAATGAATGCTTCCATATGAAACATAATTGATGTCAACCATGTATTGTTAGCAACAAAAATTTCTGGCACAACTTCACTTTCTTCCAAGGTGCATGGAGAGGATGAGAAACTAACAACACAGGAACTCCAGCAACACTTAAAGGTAAAGAGGAACAACTTGTACCAACCTTGTAATGTTTGAAGAATTTTGATCATTATATCCTTGGACAGGGGGTGGATCTGACTCAGTCGTTATAGTAACTGCAATTTAGGGTTTAGGACAAGAATAAGTCAGGTCAGGCCACTGTTATACCATATTTTCCACACTATAAGGCACACTTAAACTCCTTTAATTTTCTCAAAAATTGACAGTGCACCTTATAATCCGGTGTGCTTTATCTATGAATTCTAGTTTTGCTTACTGTCCTCGAACCGATTTTATGTCAAAAAATGTTTTAGTACGACTTTGGTAAGCTACAAAACTGCAATGCTTGATGGATTGTCGGAGCATAATGGCTACCGTAGTCAGGAGCCTCGCGGACTTGGAGTAATCTGTGTCCAAAACTCTGTCAGCTTTAGGTCCACTTGATAAAAGTTAATGTGAGGGTTTCCAAGGGTCAGGGACAAATGCAATTGCATGGCAGGATTTTGTAAACGGACCAATTTTCAGTCAGGAGAACAACTGAGATAATCCATCCACATTATTAAGTTAATCATTAACATACTGCAACAACATGGGAATAGAGCAGCTGCAAGAGAATTCAATATTAATGAATCAATGGTATGGAAGTGGAAGAAGCAACAATTATGAGTTGAGTGAAGTTTAGATAAATAAAACTTTTGTTTCGTTTAATGCACCTTATAATCCTTACTTACTTACGTATCATAAACCATTTTCACAAATTAATTCATGCATGTCAAAAGAATCAGGTCGGGACATTGTTCAGATTTGTTCTTCCTCGCATGTAGCACACAGCAGACAATAATCCTCATCAGCTACATTCTCTCTTCTGGAAACACTCTGTATAGTTTCAGCAACAGAGCTGCCTGATAAGAGCTAGAAGAAATTACGACATAGGAATCCCAGTCAGCTAGCTGTGAATGCACTGGACTATTCCTGGCACTATTTTCATGTCAGCACACATCAATGCAATCAGACATCACACAGACTTTGTAATAGGGGGCTGTGCTGGACATTTGGGTTTTCACATGCACCTTCTTCATTTGATGTCTGGAAAAGTTCACTGCTGGAGTGCATGTGTGAAAATGTATGGCGTTATTTTTGTGCCACTATTCTGAGCGCACGTAAAAAGAAATGTGAGCACACGTAAAAAAAATTTGCAGGTGCACACACACACACACACACACACACACACACACACACACACACACAATAGCAGCCCCACTCGCTCAGTTTTTGCATTTGCTCTTGCTCGCAATGTGTTGCTTGCGCTCTCAACATTTCTGCCCGTGCGCGTTCAACTCAAAAATATATATATAATATAAAATATAGCTAAGGCCTAAGACCTTACACTATCTGTCATTTTTAGACAATCTGATGCCTTGATTATATAAGGAAAATCACAAAGAGACAGGATGAGGTGATGACACTGACGCAAAGGGACCAGGGAGCACTCAAACATGGGCCAGTGCAGTAAGGACTGGGCCTCAGCATAAGAATTTTGCAATCTGCAATCAGAGTCATACAATATTATATATATTCAACATCAAAGTGTTTAGGAAGAGTTGGCAGAAAAGCAGACTTACAGAAACTGTGAATTAAGGGCCCAGAGTGCCTTTGTGTACTTGAGGCTGTTTCACTGTCAAGCTATTAAGCCCCCATGGACATGGGTGTCTGTGAGTGTGGACATTAGAAATGGGACATTGTCTGAAACAGTTTTGTTGATATCACAAAAATCCTGTAGATGTCACTCTTTCTACTGTTACAATAAAAAAACAGCTCAATAAGCATAGTTGGGATCAGATTCATTGCTCTGTATATCTATTGTTTAAATATCCCTGCCTCTTTTTCCTCTTCCTCTACAGCTCTACTGCTCCATGCCATCGTCCCCTCTCCTTTTTCTGCCGCATGCTTATTTTTCACAGTGACACTTCTGTGGAAAGGGCAGATGGATGACCTACACATCTTGACTGTAAAGATGAATTACCAGCCTTACCAAATCACTCTTGTCCCATTTTATGAAAGCGCCTTCAAATACAATGTTTTCTCTCTTTTGTCTTTTGCTTTACTGTCAGCACAGTAAAGCTTTCAGAGTGCTAAAGGTTATCAGGCAATATATATGAAGGTTTACTAAGATATCTGCAACTGTTAGTTGCTTCATACAAACAAGAAAAATACAAGCAGGTACACATGTGTATATCTATCAAATACAGTGAGTGTCTAAAAAGGAGTTTTGTATATAAAGAGTGTGCTATGATATTGTAGATGGGGTGAATGGCACTGATATATATTTGCTCACACCAGTTCTGCTTCTGCAGAAGAACATTAAAAATCCTGCTCATGCCCATCTGGGGCCTCTGGATATATGGGGCCAGGATCTCCTCCATACCTGCTTCATGCCCTGGGGGACAGGGCTGTGGTTCCCCACACTCCCTAGCAGATCGTTACATGGAGAAACCTTTGGAATACAAGCATGCTGATCCACAAAGGTATGCACACAGGTGTACACACGGGTGTTCACAGACGCAGACTACACCTTTCTTGGCTGCTGCCTCAAAGCACATTGTGCGCTGTCTATCTTGTGTGCTGCACAATATCGTTTAATATTTAGTATCTATTGTTATCTACTGCTAGCTAGTTTATTGTGATGGTCCTGTATTTATTATGTTGCTCTTTTTTTGTTTGCTTTCTCTTCTGGTTTTTTTTCTCCATACAGGTGATCCAGGTGTTTTGTTTGTTTTTCCTTCTTTCTTCCCCCCTTTCTCACCATCTCTTCTCCCCTTTGGTTTTCTTTCTTTCCCTCTCTTTCTTTCATTCTTTCTCCCTGTCCTATCCCCCAGTCATGTCTGTCCCGTTTGTAGCAACCGAAAATAAAATAAACAATTAAGACAACAATTCTGATGGCTAAAGATCCAAACGGGACACAAAAAAAAAAAAATCCTGCTCATGATTTTGTACTGACTTTCTTCTATCATCAAATACTCATGATATTTCCATTAACTTTCTTTACCATGTATCCAATTTACATTAACTTTAACCAGTGTTAGTCAAGTTACTAGAAAATAGTAATTAGTTACTAATTACTTATTACTTCTCCCAAAAAATAATCACATTACTTTACCGATTACTTATCTCCAAAAGTAATTAGTTACTTTATTACTTAGTTACTTTTTAAAAACATGATACACAACCTAAATACGTAATAGAGTAGAAGACCTTTCAGCCCAATTCTATTTCTTCTGCATAATTAATGATATAAAATTGAATCAAATGAAAAAGTCTCTTTTTAAAAATTTCTTTAATATTTTAATTTTATGCATCAAGCAAAAAATTAAATTATGTGCAACAGTGTTTGACTTGAAGAAATTTGTTTAACATTAAAACTTTATTTTCTGCATATTCCAGAATATAAAATCTTTTTTTGTGTGTTTACACTCACTCTTTCGCATAGATGCAAGTAAAACACAGCAAAAAATAATAAAATCAAAGATTTTAGTGGTATTAAGTCCTGTTGCTCTTAAATCTATTTTCACCTATTTAGCAGGAGTGGAGCCAGCTTTGTCCGGCGGTTATGTCAGTGGAGGGATCCGAGGGTTTCTCTGTGAATTTCACATTCCCATGGCAGCATACGAGGTGTTTGCTCAGATTTGAAGTTTAATTTTTCACTGTAGAACAAAGTTTTTTACCCACGCAAAATGTACGCTAATGTTTTTATCACTTTTCACAAAATCAAACTCCAAGTAATGTCAGTACTTCCAAGCTTTAAATGCTGCATGGTCGTACTCTCTCACACAATCCATATTATCCGTTGTTGTTCTACACAGGTGTCTGTTGCTGCCACGGACATTGCACGCTCTTACGTCATTGTCATGAGACACACTCACAAACAAAATTACAGTTTAGTAACGCAGTACAGCAGCATGCTTACGGGAAAGTAACAGTAATCTAGTTACTTTTTTGCAACAGTAATCCCTTACTTTACTCGTTACTTGAAAAAGTAATCTGATTACACTAACACTTAAAGAACAGTTAACAGGACATTTTGTCTCCTCATATTGTGTTGGTTTGTGTGCATTTCAGAGTGCAACGGTCTTTTTGCTCCAGCTTTCTTATTCACTGCCAAGCAAAATCACTTCCATCACAGGCAGCAGCATTGTCTCTGTCCACATTCCTGTGTGTGTGCGTGACAGAGAGAGAGAAATGCCACTTGCCTGACGACTCAGTGGTGGATGTGTTAACTGGATGTTTGTAAATACTTGCTAACTACTAGCCAAGCAGTCATAAAATTAGAAAACTGCAATGTAATTGGATATGGAGAAGGTTTGCTTCAGTGCTGCAGCCAACGTGTTTTATAAGTCACAGTTTTTAAGCATCTTTTACTTTCAAGGTAAACAGCTGGAAAAGCTATGTGACTTTCCGAGCAACTACCAACAACCTCATTTTTCTGTCACAATCGGTGGTTCCCAGATGGTCAGGAATGGTCTCTGGATGGGCACTATCTGATATCCTCATGATGGTGTTTTCCCTACATCACCATAACAATCGAGGATCAACATTGCAGCTGAACAGTTGTCTGATCATTCAGTTAGCATTAGCCAAAAAGCTAGCCAAATGATCAAATGATTGAAAAATTTGCCCAAAAAAATGATCTCAAGCAAACCAACATGAGTCACCTAAATTTGGTTAACAAACCTAACATATAGCCTAATGTAATATTTTTTATATTATATGACTTAATAAAGAAAACACTTGAAACCCATGTGCAAACATTGCCCCCCCCCCCCCCGACAATAACCTGTACAATTTTCATTGTGTTAAAGAGACACACACACATACACACATATTCTGTAGGAGATAGAGAGACCTCAATTGTTTTCCTATGGTAACATTCAAGACTTTGTATTTGTTTTCTGTTGACAGATTGAGCAGCTGGGTTAGTCCAGTCACATTTAGGAGCAGTTATGTGATAAAGCAAAATAGGGAAAATGGAAAATATTGAAAATGTTTTTCTGGTGAATCTCTTACACAAATGCATTGTTCTCTTGTGGTATGGAGATTGACTTGATGGAAGCAAAACAGTCTGAAGTCAATAATGTAGGTAATGCAGAACTGTCCCTTTTGGAAAACAAAAGCTTATTGCATTTTATTGTTATTTGTTCCTTCAGCCTTAATTTGGGCTCGATAAAATGTCATTTTAGAGAGCAGAATAATCAGTTGGGCTTCCTGCAAAAAGCACAAAAGCACATTTGCAGCCCTAAATATGTTTTTTTTCTTTCTTTTTTTTACCTAATATTGGCAGCTAACCCATTTGAAGTGCCATTACCTAAACAACTATGGCCAGAAAGACCTTTAACGCTTGTCACTCTTTCCAGGATGAAAAGCTGTCAACAACAAGGTGTGCTTGCTAATGCTTCTAGAAACAAGGGGTGTAAGAAAAGAATTTGTTTTCAAAAGCCTGATTAATCTGACAGAGGGAACGATAAAGTTAGAGGTGAACAGATAAGATTTTGCCCAAAACTCAACTTGGGCTCTTTTGTACATTTTATAATCATCAAAAATTAGGTCTGTGGACTTGGTAGATTTGGTTTAACTGCCTTCCACAGCAGTTAAATCAAATCTACAGATGCATAAAGAGTTATGGTAAAAAGGGAGAGAAATATACAATTAAAAGAGAGTGATGAAAGCAAGGCAAACAGGAATGAGGACATTGAGGCTGTGGACAGCTACAGATACCTTGGTGTTCATCTGAACAATAGACTGGACTGGACTCATAACTCAGATGCCCTCTACAGGAAAGGGCAGAGCAGGCTGTACCTGCTGCGGAGACTCAGGTCGTTTGGAGTGGAGGGCCCACTCCTGAAGAAATTCTATGACTCTGTTGTGGCTTCTGCTATCTTTTATGGCGTGGTCTGCTGGGGCGGCAGCATCTCTGCTGGGGACAGGAAGAGACTGAACAGGGTGATCCGAAGGGCCAGCTCTGTTCTAGGATGCCCTCTGGACCCAGTGGAGGTGGTGAGTGACAGGAGAACGGCGGCTAAGCTGTCATCCCTGATGGACAACATCTCCCACCCCATGCAGCAGACTGTGACAGCACTGAGCAGCTCCTTCAGTGGGAGACTGCGGCACCCACGGTGTGGGACGGAGAGATTTCGCAGGTCTTTCCTCCCCACTGCTGTCAGACTCCATAATAAAGACTTTAACTGATCAAGCACACACATCCATACATATGCAATAATACTAAGTGCAATAATCCTTTCTGTCATCGTTGTATTTTTACTCAGTTGTATATAGTATTTGTATTTGTATTCTATTTTTATCTTATTGTATATTTATTTTATTTTATTCTACTGTATATAGTATTTTATTTTATTCTATTCTGTACAGTTGTGTACTGTATTTATTCTTATTGTATTCTAATTTTTGCCTCATAACTTTTGCACTGTCCACTTCCTGCTGTGACAAAACAAATTTCCCACGTGTGGGACTAATAAAGGTTATCTTATCTTATCTTATCTTATCTTATCTTATGAAACCAGATAATTATACCAGGTTAGTATAATAAATTTCATTTGTGTGTAGAATTATAAAAGGCTAACAAAAATTTTCTGGTATATCTCCAGTACTAAGCATGCTTCATTGCACCTTCCCTCTTGGTGCTGAGGATGACAGAGGATTCAGAAAGTTTATTAATGCAGGCCGATATGACAGAGAATGTGCATCTTATTTTTGTTTTGCATATTTTAATTTATATTTAATTTGTTGTGGTTTGCAGTGTTTTTGTGTTGTTTCACTTTAAATATGTTTAAAAGGAAAAAGCTGAAAATTTAAATAGTTTAAAGTTGAAATGTGAATAGTTGGTTTTTGTATTATTTGATTTATTTATTACATTTTATGTGGAGTGAATAAATAAAAGTATATTTACAGTGGCCCCTAGAGACAAAGCACGTATAAACTCCAAAATGCGTACAAGACACACCTGAAGTACTCCAGGATGCTATGGGCAGTGTTGAGCTTTTGTTACTACACAAGCCAGGAAGTACCAACGACCAGATTTGGTCTGTGGAAGTAACAGGTAAATTAATTTTTTTTAATTATTTGAATATATATGAGTGCTTGTGTATAAATACACAAACAATACACATATGCTTTCAATTGTGTAATATAAGTGATCTAGGTAGCTCTGTTTTGGAAGTTCAGTTAACTCTAGAAATGTATTTTGGAGTTTGTATGTGTTTTGTCTCTATGGGCCACCGTATATATTTATATATAAACATATATAAATAAAACCAGGGTTTTTTTACATTAGTAATTCCTTTTGCGCATAATTTTATATTGTTGTTAATAATTAATTAATTAAAACAACAGAAAAACCTGAAGAGATGATTGGGAGCCAAAAGAGCCAGTTCTCTAAGAAGAGCCAGAATTCCCATCACTATAAACCTGCACACTCACATGCTCACTCAGGTTGGTTTAATTAGCATGTTCACATTATAGCAGGCCATCAAAATTCCCTGGGCATTCTAATGACTGTAAAGCTTTACTAACAATGAAATGTCAGTATGCACACTTGCATAACAACAGTATATGATGTTAACAGTGTATCGACATTACGTATTTAAAATACAAAATATGAGTAACTGTATTCCGTTACAGTTACAGCTTAAATACAGCTTAAATAGGTGATTGTAGAGTACACCCAGCACAGACACACGCACACACAGGCAGGTATAGCCAACTTTCACGTTTATTGATATTTTTGTATTTTGACAGCTGACTCAGTCGCACCGTCTGACAGCTCGAGCCCAGCTGATCTCCCTTGGCCGCTCCTCCTCGTCTCACTATAAACACAGCGGAGGAGACCATCATTAGTCCATAAACAATATCAGCTGTTCTTACCAGCCTCGCGGCGCCGCCCCGTTGAGCCTTCCGCTCCACTCTTCCCCTGCAGCTGCGCCCGGGGCCACGCCTCCGCCACACACCCCCACCGCCCGTTCGAGGCCGGGGAGCCGTCCGGCCGAGCCAACTCCCCCCCCCCGCGAGCGAGAGAGGAAATCGGCCACTGCCATCTGCGCCCCCGGCCTATGGATCACCTTGAACTTAAAGGGCTGCAACGCCAGATACCACCGGGTGATCCGGGCGTTGGCATCCTTCATGCGGTGGAGCCACTGCAGCGGGGCGTGGTCCGAACAGAGGGTGAATGAGCGTCCCAGGAGGTAATAGCGCAGGGAGCCGACCGCCCACCGGATGGCCAGGCACTCCTTCTCCACGGTGCTGTACCGGCGCTCGCGCTCTGCCAGCTTCCGGCTGATGTATAGGACAGGGCGGTCGGCCCCCCTTACCTGCTGGGACAAAACGGCTCCCAGCCCTCTGTCCGAGGCGTCAGTCTGCAGAACAAAAGGGAGGGAAAAGTTAGGAGTGTGAAGCAGCGGCTCCCCACAGAGAGCCTTTTTCGCCTGCACAAACGCCGCCTGGCACGGCCCCGTCCACTGGACCAGATCCGGGGCACCCTTTCGAGTGAGATCGGTCAGGGGGCTGGTTAGCTGCGCAAACCCCGGCACAAAGCGACGATAGTAACCCGCCAACCCCAAGAACCGTCTCACCTCCTTTTTCGTCCTGGGGCGCGGGCAGGATGCGATAGCCGCCGTCTTCTCCACCTGTGGACGCACCTGCCCGCCCCCCAGGTGGTACCCCAGATACTGCACCTCCCTCCGTCCAACCGCGCACTTCTTCGGATTGGCCGTGAGCCCCGCCCCCCTCAGGGACTCCAGGACCGCGGCCACCCGCAGCACATGCTCCGCCCAGGTGTCGCTGTGGATGATCACGTCATCCAGGTAGGCGGCAGCATACGCTGCGTGCGGACGCAGTACCCGGTCCATGAGACGCTGGAAAGTGGCCGGGGCCCCGAACAGGCCGAACGGAAGTGTCACGAACTGGTACAAACCGTACGGAGTGGAGAAGGCCGTTTTCTCCCTGGCCTCGGCAGACAAGGGAATCTGCCAATAGCCCTTGGTTAAGTCCAGTGTCGTGAAAAAGCGGGCCGTGCCTAACCGGTCCAGGAGCTCGTCGACCCGAGGCATGGGGTAGGCATCAAAGCGTGACACTTCGTTCACCCTGCGATAGTCGACACAGAACCGTATAGACCCATCCTTCTTCGCCACCAGAACGATGGGGCTACACCAGGCGCTGTGCGACTCTTCTATTACTCCCATCCTCAGCATTTCCGCCAATTCCCTCTGCACGATTTTTCGCTTGTGCTCCGGGAGCCTGTAGGGCCGTGAACGCACCGTCACGCCAGGCTGCGTCACGAAATGGTGCT
Source organism: Aulonocara stuartgranti (assembly GCF_965226115.1). NCBI lineage: Eukaryota > Metazoa > Chordata > Actinopteri > Cichliformes > Cichlidae > Aulonocara > Aulonocara stuartgranti. Next base: position 31,244,398 of record NC_138940.1, read on the forward strand.
CGATGAGGGACGTCCGGCCGGGCAGGGGGGAGAACACGTCCGCAAAACGCTGTTGCAACGCGACAACATCCGCTCTCTGGGCCTGTGTGAGATGGTCATCACAAGGGAGGGAGGCGGGAACGATAGAATTTGGCACCTCCGGCCCCAACTCATCTCTCTCCTTCACCAAGCTCACCAGAGAAGCGGTTTCAACCTCTCGCCACAGTTTGAGGAGATTGAGGTGATAAATCTGCGTGGCTCCTCCCCTGTCCGACCGAGCGACCTCATAGTCCACGTCCCCGACTCGCCGTGTGACCACAAAGGGTCCTTGCCACTTGGCGAGCAACTTCGAGCTGGAGGTAGGGAGTAACACAAGCACTTTATCTCCCGGTGAAAATTGCCTGAGCCTAGCCCCTCTGTCATACAGGCGTTGCTGACGCTGCTGAGCCTGGAGCAAATTCTCCCGTGACAACCTCCCCAAAGTGTGGAGTTTTGCTCTCAGGTCCAACACGTACTGAATCTCATTTTTGGCGGGGCTCGGACCGTCCTCCCAGCTTTCTTTAATCAGGTCGAGCACCCCACGTGGCCTCCTGCCGAACAGCAGTTCAAAGGGAGAAAATCCCGTGGAGGCCTGGGGCACCTCCCGCACTGCGAATAACAGAGGGTCTAGCCAGTGATCCCAATTGCGTTCATCCTCGTTAATGAACTTCCGAATCATGGACTTTAAAGTCTTATTCAGCCGCTCCACCAGCCCATCAGTCTGAGGGTGGTAGACGCTGGTCCGAATAGATTTAATGCCCAGTAATTCGTACAGTTCCCGCAGTGTACGAGACATAAACGACGTGCCCTGGTCAGTCAGTATCTCTTTCGGGATTCCGACTCGGGAGATGACCTGAAACAGTGCCTGCGCCACACTCTTTGCAGAGATGGTGCGCAGCGGAACTGCTTCCGGGTACCGCGTTGCGTAATCCACCAGGACTAACACAAAGCGGTAGCCGCGTGCACTCCGGTGAAACGGCCCGATGAGGTCCATGCCGATGCGCTCAAACGGGACCTCAATGAGGGGGAGAGGGCGCAGCGGCGCCTTCGGTATGGCCGGCTGGTTAACAAGTTGGCAGTCCGGGCAGGACGCGCACCAGCGGCGCACATCCGCTCGGATGCCCGGCCAATAAAATCGGGCCGTTATTCGCTCCAGAGTTTTCTCATAGCCCATATGCCCTGCCATGGGGTTATAGTGGGCCGCCTGGAAAAGCGTTTCCCGGCGGCCCTGCGGCACCAACAACTGGGTGTGTGTTTCCTCTGTCTGAGTGTCACGACTCACTCGATATAATCGGTCGTTTAATACGACGAAACGCGGGTAGGTCTGCGCGGCCTCAGGGCGCACCACGTGACCATCAATAGCCATCACTTGGTCAAAGGCTGAGCGTAGGGTGCCGTCACGAGACTGCTCCAGTGGGAAATCGCCCATGGGGGACACTTCCGGGGCCGGCGGGACGTCCCGTGAGGGACCCGCCAGCTCCTCCCCCCCGGAGTCGGTGTCGGACGACCCCGCGTCACCGCTGAATGCCGCGCACACGCTACACCCCGCTTCCGGTCGTGATCGCACCCCCGCGTACTGCCCCAGTAGCTGATGAAACCCCGGCCAATTGGTACCCAGAATCAGGGGGTGCGACAGGCGCGGGCTAACCGCCGCCGTTACTCTATGCGTTTTGCCCTTATACTTTAATAACAGCGGCACAACGGGATACCTGTGAACGTCACCATGCACACACCTCACCTCCACCCATTCTGCCTCCAGCAATGCCCCGGGGCGAACCAAGCTTTGGTGTACGAGGGTCTGCGTGCAGCCCGTGTCCACCAACGCCTGGCGTATACCCCCTCGAGTCCTTACCGGAATACTGTATGTCCCTCCTGGACCGGGGGAGGGTGCTGGGGCGCCAGCAACACGAAACACCTGCCCCACTTCCATAAGCGGACAATCCCTCCTCAGGTGCCCCGGCTGCCCGCACTTCCAGCACTCCGGCCCCGGCGTCTGTGCTGCTCTCCGTGGCTCGGGGACGGCTCCACTTGGCTCGGCTGCCCTGGACGGCACCAACGCCGCGAAAGGGTTAGTGGGGCTCAGCGCCGGCAGCCGCTCTGCCTGCCCTGGTGCCGGCACACGGCGTCTCGGGGCCGGCACTGGGGCCTGTTTGTTCGGCCTCCGTCCGGCGTCCCCGGGTTCCCCTGCTCCAGCGGCAAGGTGGTCTTCCGCTAGCGTCACCGCTACCTCCAGGCTTGCGGGCCGGTGGCACCGGACCCATCTCGCCGTCTCCGCTGGCAATCCCTCCGTGAACTGTTCCAGCACCACCTTGTCCACCAGCTTCGTTTCGCCCTCCGATGTTCCCGGTTGCAGCCAGCGAACCGCCGCGTCGCGCAGCTGCCGGGCCCAGGCGAATGGTCGGTCTGTTGGGGCCAGCCGACAGGCCCGGAACCGCCGGCGATGGTCTTCGGCGGTGAGCCCCAGCCTGTCCACCACCGCCCGGCTCACGTCCGGGAAGCTGCTCCTCGACGCCGGAGGCAGACTCAGGGCCGCTGTTTGTGCCTCCCCAGACAGCAGGGGGAGCAGCCGCGGAGCCCACTCCTCCCGCGGCCATTGGCAAGCCTCCGCCGTGGCCCGGAAGGTCTCCAAAAAAACTTGTGGGTCGTCCCCGTCCCCCATCCGGGGCACCGACACCGACAGCGGCAAGGGCTTCGGCGTGGCAGCGGCCCCGACCAGCCGTTCCAGAACTTGCGTCTGTCGGTCCGTCTGCTCCCGCAGCGCGGCCAGGTGGGCACGCTGGTCGGCCGCCTGATCCCGGCTCATCGTCGCCATCTCCGCCAGCATCTGCGCCAAGAATTGCAGAGGCTGGGCGGGTGGCGTGGCCTGTGGGTCGGACATTTCCACCGGCACTCTTCCTGGGTTTCGGCACCACTTGTAGAGTACACCCAGCACAGACACACGCACACACAGGCAGGTATAGCCAACTTTCACGTTTATTGATATTTTTGTATTTTGACAGCTGACTCAGTCGCACCGTCTGACAGCTCGAGCCCAGCTGATCTCCCTTGGCCGCTCCTCCTCGTCTCACTATAAACACAGCGGAGGAGACCATCATTAGTCCATAAACAATATCAGCTGTTCTTACCAGCCTCGCGGCGCCGCCCCGTTGAGCCTTCCGCTCCACTCCTCCCCTGCAGCTGCGCCCGGGGCCACGCCTCCGCCACAGTGATAATTAGAATACAGTACTTTGCTGAAATAAATGGATTACACGGCGGCCATTTATTGTTTCATATGTTAGGTTATGCCCTCTCTAATTTTGGAAATTCCACGCATTGCTAGAAACCCAAACAAAGCAGACAATAAGAGGCTGTAATATAAGCTTCCTGTTAATGTTGGTGGTGTCAGTTACACAATGGACCCAGAGCCAGCAGTGCGTGGACAGGAATGCATCTCTTACCTGAAAATTCCGGCACCACTTCACATTTAAAGAAGAAAGGGATGGGCAAAATCTGACCATGCAATGCAAACTCTGTTTGCCAGCAACTAAAAGACTCCAACCTGAAGAAACATCTGGAAGTAAGTTCTTTTTAAAAAACTAACGTTAGCCTACTGCAACTACCTTGTTTTAGTTGTTGTGGCTGCCTGGGTTATGTGCCACTTCAGTGTCTTCGATGTAGTATTGCTGTGTGATCTATTACTATTACTGAAGGCTGCATTACAACCTACAAACAGACAGAGAGAAAACATTTTACTGATACAGACATAGTTTTCTACACAAAGTGCAGCCTTACCTAATGTCCACCCTGCTGTTACTCATTTTATATTAAGATTTAAAAATCTAGTTGGTATTGCTTTCAGAACTACACATGATTATATGTAGCTAGCAGGTTGTTAATGCTATCCATCAAGTAGAAGCAGGCGGAGCGTCAGGCTTACATGTAAAGTCAATGGAAAGGCGCGCTGACCCGCGATTGCGGCTCCCGCGAAAATTCGGAAGCAGATTTGCGTCGCGAAAACGCGAAAACGCCTGAAACGCGCGTGAGTGTAGCGCGTTTCAGGCGTTTGACTCGCGAAAAAAACCACGCGCGTGAGTTTATGTGTTGCATTTTGTGCATACACGCGTTTCGCGTCCCCCGCTCGAGTTGGAAAAATCTGAACTCCAGCGTGAAATCGCGCCGCGACAACCAATCAGGAGCCTGGTGACGTGGCTGTTACCTAGTTCAAAGGGGCAGATCCAGCCAAAGCCTTTTATTCTTCAATAGAAGGAAGGCTAATCAATGCCGTAGCAAACAACCCGGAGCCGTACGACACCAGCTGCTTTCTGGACCGATACAGGAATATAAAGGACCGAGCTTGGAGGAAGATATGTAAAGAGATCGGGCAACCTGGTAAGTTCATTCATTTTTCTTAAGTTTTCTCTAAAGTTTTCACTGACCCGGGGAAGCCGCACAAAAGCTAGCAAGCCCCCGCTATTTTCCCACTGACGTACAAATACCGTTCTGCTTTTAGGCATGTTGTCATTTAAGAATATATTTTGTTTATTAATAAACAGCTCACAGCGGTCCCGCTGTTCATCCGTCACTGCCTCTTTTTTCTTAATTTTCATTTTCTTTTTTTTTGCACCGTACAGCATTGCATTCTGCAGCCTGATTGACAAATCTCCTGCGCTTGCCAAATTTATCATGTTTGGTTTTGATAACCATCACGTCCAATAGAAAAAACAGCACAAAAACACCCATAACTATGAGCCTCATTCGGAAATAGACACCTGCACCGCGAGGGAAAAAGGCGCACGAAAGTGGCAGGCAGATGAAGACAAACCGCGGCATATTAATACTTTTACGTTTTGCAATCTACAAAGGTTTGCACTTTGAGAATCAATTGTGAGAACTGTGACCAATGTTCATGTGTGTGTGTGGAAAACAGTGTATAAAGTGCGTGGCCAGGGGCTAGTTATTCTGAGAACCCCTGCTGCAATAAATGAGGGACCACTGTCTACTCTATGATTATTATATTCAACCTGTTAACATTTAATACTGTATTGATAGAACCAACTGATTCTGAAGCAGAGCATCCGCACTTGCTTCTCCTGGCTCCCCAGTCCCTGAGCTCCTGCTGCTGCACCCACAGATATGTACAGCAAGCACTGATACCTTTTTAGTCGGTGGGATTGCCTGTGATCACCTTTACTAAATATCTACAACCAATCTGATTATATCCTGTTTTTGTTTTTTTTTGTTTTTTCAATGTTGAAATTAAAATCTAGTAGCAGTCTTCTCATTTCTTTGTGTTTTGTGCTGTTTTACAGGCCCACAGGGGAGGACGGCTCCGAGGCAGATGAGGGACGGGTCCCAGGATGGTCCATCGGTGGTGGAGCTGGCCATCCTGGAGTCCCTGAAGAGTCCACACCAGTCTCCAATGGAGCATTTCCTCCTCAGCCTTGTTCCTGCTCTGGAGAGCAGCTGGTCCTTTTTATTCCTGTCTCTCTGTAAATACTTATATTTTATATATTTATGTTTAATGTATTTCTGTGTGAGAATTTTAATATTATTTCAAATAAATTTTTATAATGACTGATGTCTCAGTTCTACTACACAGCAAATGTTGGCACACGACTTGACACATGTAGAATTTATTTCATATTATACTAATGACAAAATATACTAATACAGTGGGATGCAAAAGTTTGGGCAACCTTGTTAATAGACATCATTTTCCTGTATAAATCGTTGGTTGTTACAATAAAAAAATGTCAGTTAAATATATCATACAGGAGACACACACAGTGATATTTGAGAAGTGAAAAGAAGTTAACTGGATTTACAAAAAGTGTGCAATAATTATTTAAACAAAATCAAGCAGGTGCATAAATTTGGGCACCACAAAAAAGAAATGAAATAAATATTTAGTGTATATCAATGTGTGTGTCTCCTATATGATATATGGGGTGCCTTTGTCTGGACGTGCTTCCCATCCAGAGCTGCACAGCACAGAGGGAAGTTCCAGCGCTCCTGGAAATCCCTCTGTGATGGACCGCCAGTCTCCAGGTGAAGGCACAGCCATGAAGTCGTCCACTAGACAGTCCCAGATGGCCGTCGCTGCCTGGGGGTGATCTGACACACCGACTCTGTAACTGAACGCTTGGTGCTGAAGCAGTCCGCGGTGACAAGGAACCTGGACAAAATTGTTCAAAATCAGTATTATGTGTACTGCAGTTACAAAATACATTATTCAAATTCCAAAATACTTTGGTGATGTCAGATTTAAATCACAAAACTTAAATCTTACATAAAACATTTTGTAATTATAAGGATAATTACAAAATGTATATTAGATGATATCTAAAACAGTTGTGTTTTATTTTAACTTTAACATATCATAATTTGATTGGTAGCAACTTTCACAACTACAGTGAGCCAATCACTCATAATTCCTAAACATGTCAATCAGGTAGGAATGAAGTGAGACATTAATAGAAATAAAGAGTTGTGTGTTGACATGTAGCCCTTTCCTTGCTTAAATCATTAATATTTTTGAAAAATTAATCTGTGATAAGACAGCTTATCAAGATAGAACCATGTAACTAGAGATGAACCAAACTGTTCAGTTTTATCTAACTGTTTTAATTAATAAAGGCTGGTGACGCCTGCTATAGAGTCTGACAGCTGCAGGGATTATATACAAATATTCAACTATCCCAGAATTAAACCAGGTCTAAATAAAAAGGATTGAGTATCACTACAAAGGTTAACTCAGTGGTCCTAATGCTACAGTTTGATATCAGCAAACACCGAGCGCATACATTGATGTGACACCACAGCCATGCTATCATCGCAAACACTGATAACAGCATAAATCGAATTAAATCGGGACTTGATGAGACCTTCTGAGTATCACTAGAAATATTATAAATAGTCGTCTCTGTACCACAGTTTGCTATCAGTAAACACCGGCAGCATTCACTGTTAGCATAGCACATCCATGTTTGCAGTGTATAAATGGATGGTTTAGCATATATTAGAACAGGCAGGGCCGGCCCGTGGCATAGGCCGTATAGGCAAATGCTAAGGGCGCCGTCCATCAGGGGGCGCCACGCCAGTGCCACAAATGTTGAAAAAAAAAAAAAAAAAGTTGGTACTATTATTTCTAAATACAAAAAATAATCCCACGTTAATTAAAATGCAAAGTAAAGCTTATTTAATAGAAATATTATTTGTTACAACATTACGCCCCCCCCCCCCCCCTCGCACGGTGCGCCCCCTCTCCTCCCGTATCATGGTTCCTTTTGGACGTCACCACATCAAAAAGTCAACACAAGATGTCAAAACGGCCAAAACTGTCAGGTGCCCAGGGAAGAAAAAAGAGAAAAGAAGAGGAGGAGAAACGAGAAAAAGACAGAGGTAGGTAACGTTAGCCTACATGAAATTATTTGTCTGAATGTGATAGTAACCTAAATTTTTTAGCATTAAGCTAATGTTACATGATTCGCTAATTGCTAATCAATAAATAGCTAGTTAACTGTTTTAACGTCAGTTAATATTGTGGAGGGGGCTAAATTGTTATGGAAAATAATAATGTAACGTTAGGTAATTACAGTACTCCCACCTTTCCCACCATTCCTCATTTGTATTCATCTTTTAAGCAGGTGTTTTTTGTTTACATTGTTATTGCCTTCTGGTTAGCTAACGTTTACCCTGCAGGTAATAGTCACTTTTCCACCCCTGTATATATTATAGTTGTAAGCCTAGTTGTTAAAGTGCACATCATTAATGTTAATTAAGCAATATCACATGAGAGGGAATGCTGTTTTTTAATATGAGCACTGCTGTGATTCGGTCAAAGATAATCATAACATAACATTCTCATATGATATTATACTGTTACTTTGCATTCTGCTATTCAGCATTTCACTGTAATGATGACAATAAATTGAATCTAATCTAATTTGCATATCAGTTAACATCATACATATATCTCTTTGGTTTTTCATTTATATTATATCATTTCATTTTATTCCTGGAATCATATGTTTTTATTATTAGACTTTAATACTCAGTGGTGTCATATACTCCTCTCTTCAGATGCACTGTTGAAGTTTCTAAATCCCACCCCTGGGCCATCTACCACATCTACCGCTGCTGCCTCCACTTCAGCAGCACAACCCAGCCATGATGCAGCAGCATCAAGCGGTCTTCCTGTTGCCTCCACCTCAGCAGCACAACCCACCAGTTTTGCAGCAGCATCAAGCAGTGTTATTGTATTTCATATATTCATTTTTTTATTTTTTGTATTCATTTATTTATTCATATATTTTTTTATCTTGTTAATTATTCTGATTGTGAATTTGCTTTCTTTAAGTAAAAAAAAAAGGTCAAAGACAAAGCTATTCGGTTTCTTGTGAGTACATACACTACACTGCCGATGTAGGGGGGCGCCACCTAAAATCTTGCCTAGGGCGCCAGATTGGTTAGGGCCGGGCCTGAGCACAGGTATCAATAAAGGACTACCGTATTAAATACTTTTACTAACCTCAGGCAGACGGACAGGCGCTCTGCAGGTGGGATTGAGCGCCTGTAATTGGTGTCTAGGCGGGCGATTCTGGGACCGACGCGGGACAGCAGGTCCTCAAACTGGCCGAGTGAATGACGGTGATAGCGCTGGAATCGGCCGTAATCCAGGCACAGCTCCTGGAGCAAGTGGTAAAACTCACCAAACTGCTCACACCTCTGGAGGACCTGATGGACCCAGGTACGGCGAGGATGTCCTTTACGCCGCTACTCTGCTCTCCACAGTAAATAGAGAAGGGAGACTCTCTCTTCAAGCACTAGCTCGACACCTGCCATCTTGCAAAGATACCGGTCTGGCAAAATTTCCTCCCACATCCCTCCCACATTTCCGGTTCACGCGCGTTAAAATATGATATTTTGGGGCGCGATGGATTTTTCTTGGACACGCGTAGAGGTGCGAATGTGCACGCGTCAAGTTAGGGGCGTTTGGGGCTTTTTTCTCGCGCCCATCGCGTTCGGTGTGAACACACCGTAACAGTCCGTGGTCTCTGAACTAACCTCAGCTAACAATGTTAGCTTGGTGGCGAGTAGCCTTCAGTAATAGTAATAAATCACACTACTAGGGCTGCCACAATTAGTCGACTAGTCAAATCGTCGACGACTAATTTAATAGTTGACGCGTCGTTTGAAGCTTTGTAAGATCCCAAAAGACACAGGAATAAGTAGTAGGATTTAAGAGTGTAATAACGGACTGAAACAGAAGATCGCCCAGCCCCTAGCTGTAAGCTAATGATAGTTATATAAGAGCAGATGCATGCTGGTGCCATAAGCTGTACGTTTTACGTTAAATGGACGTATGATCTGATTAGTCGACTAATCGCAAAAATAATCGGTGACTAGTCGATTATCAAAATAACCATTTGTGGCAGCCCTACACACTACAGTCATGTAGTTGTAAAAAGCATGACAATATCTCAAGTAATCCAAAGTATTCAGAATACGTTACTCTCAGTGAGTAATGTAACGGAATACATTACAAAATACATTTTGGGGCCTGTATTCTGTAATCAGTAGCGGAATACATTTTAAAAGTAACTTTTAGGAGGGCTCAGCTCCCAATCATAGTGTCATGCATGCATTGCCTTGTTATAAATATTAATGGAATATGCTGTTTGCAAATGTAGTCAACCCTTTTCACATTTGCAAACCTAAAATCAGTTGATTAAACATTACAATGTTACCTCCAAAAACAAGCTAATTAATAATTCTAGAATCTAGAATTTTTCTAGAACGTTAGAATCAGAACAGGAACAGGACTTTTTTTTTACAAACTAAAATAATAATAGCCTATACATAATTTCCTTGGCTGGCAACTCCCAATATACCAGCAGACTAGTGAAAGAAAGAAAGAGTACTTTATTGATCCCCGTGGGGAAAATTCCTCTCTGCATTTAACCCATTCACTCAGTGAAGCAGTGGGCAGCTATTGGGCGCCCGGGGAGCAGTGTGTAGGGATGGTACCTTGCTCAGGGGTACCTCAGGGTAGCTGTTCAGGAGAATCAAACCCCTGACCTTCCGATCATGGGGCCACCACTCTCTCTACTGAGCTATTCCTGCCCCTGGATCAGTGGATCAGAAGGTTAAAATTAGCTAATAATCTCAAGTGATTCAAGCCACATTAGCTAACATTTTTAGCTGTTTAGAGAACTGTTATGTCCCTCTGCAGCCTCTAATCTGCTCAGTGTGTTCAGCTGGTGCTAATTGGCCACACCTAGTCAGGTGTGGATAAAAGCATACCTGAGGCAAGCTTCCTGGGGAGCTCACTTGTCTTTGCCTTGGTGGCATCAGCCATTTTAGCCAACCTGGATTTCCATTTTAAGATAAAATCTCTTCTCACCCATACTCTGGTATTCATCTCCTTTATGTTGCAGCTTTTGAGCCGGATCGTAACATAAGTGGGGGCTCGTCCCGGATATTTGGACATTTTAGTGGAGACTGAATATCAGTTTGTTTGACTTTTAAGGGGGTGAGTGATGGTGTTCACTGTAATTGAGCAAACTCCCTTCAGCTGGGTGGCTGTGCTGCCCTTCCAGCGAAGCACTTGTTTGTTGTTTTGCTTTGTTGTTTTAATTTGTTGTGTTTGGTGGCTATCCTGGGTAGGGGTACGCTTCAGAGTTTAGTAGGAGACTATATCTCTGGTCTGCTGCCTGCTCTCGAGTTCGCGTTTAAAGTTGCCTCGAGCGTGGTACACCACTGAAGACTAGGGTACGTAAAGTTAGGGTTTTTTTTTTTGGTTTTTTTGTTTTTTGTGTTTCAGGCTGGGAGTTGCACATAGTAAATCAGTGGCACCAAACTTGGTAGGGGGTTTGAGACAATTTATGATTATGGTCTGTAGCTGAGGCAGGTAGGCTGTTTTTAAGTTGGCATTGTGTGTACACCGTGTGTGTGCATATGTCAGTGTTGATGGACGCTAATGAGATCCTCATGAGGTGAGTGTTTTGTGCTGTGACCTTTAGTGTTGTGGGGAATATGGCTATTTTGTTGGATCACTTTCGAGTGTTGTTGGCCAAGTGATGGCAATAACACTGTGGGGTGCTGAGCCACCCTTGATGTGAGCATTGTGTGGCCATAGCTCTCCATTTTGTGGTTGGTCACTAGCATGCTTGCTTTACTGAACTTTGTGGATTAAGTAACTTGTTGTGGTATAGGGCCACTCATATGTGACCGTTTGTGTGGTGGACAAACTTTATTTACTATTAATTTAACATAACAGATGTTAGTGTTACTTCGCTAAATAAAAAAAAATTAAAAAAAAAACAAAAAAAAACAGACACTTTATAAGTCACAGCGATGTCCGCGCATTATCAGAACAGTTTGACCTTTTGCTATATTTCAGTAAAGTGTGTTTCAAATCTGCATCACTGATTTGTGGCATGAAATTACCTCTTTAATAACAGTTTAGGCTAGTGATGACAAACCACACTCCGTGTGAGCGGACTGTAACATGACACAAACACTGGGCATACAACCTGTTTTCATTCTATCCTTTACTGTCATCAGTAGAAACGTTAGAAAAAGATAACATTTGAAGATAACTCAAGAAAATAATAATAAAATGCGCTATTATTATTCATATTAATAATTATTTTTGGGGTGCTCTGAAAAGGGTCTAAGCTCTCCTATGAGCTGGACTATTATTGAAAAGCAAGAATGAGTTGGCAAAACAGAATAACTGCATCACCCTGTATGCTCTCACCACAGCATCCATTGGGCATGAGTGCACACCCCAGAATACACACATCTGAGCAGGCAGTCAGCCCCACTCTACCTGCTTTACTCCACATAATGTTAGACAAGTCACTAATAAATGATCAAAAGATAAATATCCAAGGGAGAGAAATCAGTTGCAAGATAAACAAAAGAAAAAAGGCACACTTAACTTATTTATATTGTTGTAAGTTCAGTTTTTTTGATACTTTTGCTTGCTGCAGGGATATAAAGATAGCCATATGAACATTTTATGTTTCATCTAATTCTTTGTTTAAAAACCTAATCTAATGGCTGTTTATGTAGTTTGGCTTATGCATTTTGTAGAAAAAAAATCCAGCATAACTATGCCGATTATGTCAGGCTCATTTCATGCATATAATATTTTGCTTGTCATACATTAAATGACATGCCAAAAGGGTGATATTTTTAAAAAATTGGTGTGGCATGTGCTAGGTGCTATTGTGTGCACCCTAACAGCACGCTGGACATTCCAAAACAGTAACCTAAACATACTCACCAGTCAGCTTCGTGTGGATGCTGTCTGTAGAAAAATTCACCAGCTAATGCGCTTCATTTGCCAAAGTTGAGGTTTCTACACTGACAGCACCTTTATATTGTCTTCCTGTTTTATTAAATCTGTCCAGAACTCAGCCTTACCTGAAATATAAGAACAGATTAAAAAGTGTGGCTAGAGTGTTTAAAAAATTGACGTTTGACTTTGAAAGACTTTTCTTATATGTGTTAGTTATGACAGATAAGTCTTTCCTAGATGATCCTAGCCACCCCTTGTCTAAGGACTTTAAGTTGTTGCCATCTCACAAATTCTGTATGTGCCACTGCAATGTATTTTAACAGAAAAAGCTGTACCCAGGCTCAGCAGAGTAGTTCTATAAAGAACTACTCTGTGTTTATTAAGTCTGTTGTGTTTTTAATATATTTTAATGCTTTGTATCTTGTTCTATTTAATCTAAACAATCCATCCATTCGCTTCCCCTTATCCTTTTCAGGGTCGCGGGGGGCGCTGGAGCCTATCCCAGCTGTCATAGGGCGAAAGGCGGGGTACACCCTGGACAGGTCGCCAGTCTGTCGCAGGGCCAACACACAGGGACAGACAACCATTCACACCTAGTGACAATTTGTATTATCCAATTAACCTATCCCCACAAGCTGCATGTCTTTGGACGGTGGGAGGAAGCCGGAGTACCCGAAGGGAACCCACGCAAACACGGGGAGAACATGCAAACTCCACACAGAAAGGCCTGATGTTGGAATTGAACTCAGGACCTTCTTGCTGTGCGGCAACAGTGCTAACCACCGTGCCACCGTGCTGCCCTAATCTAAACAATCCCCTAAAAATTTGTCCCTAACCATCTGGAACCTTCCTGTTAACTTTCAGTGAGTGGAAAAAAGTTTGTGTTCATCCTTCAGCTTCACTGTGTTTATATTATGCTAACCATAGCTGTGTAGCTAGTGATCACGTAGCACATTATATAGCAGCTAGCCCAACTTCAGTAACTCTACAAACATACAAACATCACTGCTGTCAACTTCTCGGTCTTCATATATGTCTGAAGTGATAGCAGAGCTATACGTTTTCATTTTTTAGAAATCCCTGACTCAGAACATGGTATTTCATCATTAGATGGAAACTAGTAAGCTAACTTCTAACTCTGTTAAAATTCATAAATCCTGTTTTCATGGATGCCTGGATGTTAAATTTAATTTTTGAAAGAATTTAGACAGTTTTAACTCTCACTGATGCTGCAGGGTTTGTTTGACTCGGAAACGGCTAATAAAGTCAGCCTTAAAGACCGGATTACGTTAATACCACCAACTAACCAACCACATGATGTAACATTTTGTACTGACAGAAGATGGCGCTACACATGTTCTCAAAACTTAAACTTTAAGCACTCATTTCTTAAGTCCAGTTTCATAGACAGTGTTACAGCTATGCCAGTTTTTGAGAGCATGGCTCCATGATGCAAGTTAGCCTTTATATGTGTAGCGTTTCATGTCCTCATTAAGTATCATAATAAATTATGGGATTTTTGGTGATGTTCACCTTTAATTGACATTCAAGTGATCAAACTGGGATTTGCACTGACGCTTGAAACAGTAAGTGTCTGGAAGCAGAGCAGAGCTCCACAAAGACATGACCCTGATCAGGGTCACTACACCAGCTACAATTCAAAATGCTACATATCTTTTCTTCTATGATACAATGAATGCGAGGAATATTTTAGGTAAGATTTGTACCAATAATCTGATACTAAGATGTGTGCATGTTACCCAAACGACATCCACTTTTGATCATTCCCATTATCATCTTTCAAAGTAAGTTTGCCTCATGAGACACGCCTTTGTCTTCATTTAATGCACTATATTAAATCCTTTGAACTGATAATGCCTTTTCTCTAGTCAATTTGATTAATGCAGCTCGAAGAAAATCAATTTTCCACCATCTTTCTGCCCTGTTTCATCCCCTTCCCCCATCTTCCATTCCCTATCAGTCTATCTGTGAGGTTGTCATGGTGGTGGCTCCAGTATAATGATTTCAGACTGGTTTAAAGCTGCACTGCATGAGTGAGGGCATGGATTACTGTATGTACCAAACTCACTGACATGAAAACTTGATTTTCCGGAGGCGTTAGAACCAGGCCTTCACTGTCTGCAACAACCAGGAATGTTATCTTTGTTGTGTGCATGGATCACAAATGTTAACAACATTTCAAAACAATTCAAAATAATTTCACTCTTCTTTATTTATTGTACTAAAGCATCAAGAAATCTTGGTATATATGCAAATTGCTATGATATTTCTTTTGAACAGCAGATATTTATGCAATAGATGTTCCAAAATAGCTGCATTTGGTGCATGTTTGCAGCCACTAATATGTATTTCAATGAATGTTCATATGAGTATATTAAATTTTCCAAGGTTATATTGCTGGTAAACACTGATATACCATCAGACTGTAGAAAAACTGAAAAATTTATGAGAGGACCTGTAAATCCCTCCTTTGGGAATACTATCCAGGCTTTGTTTGCTCTAGCTATTCCAACTTCCTTTAATATTTATCAGTTTACATGATAAAAACAAAAATAAGAGTCTAACTTAAACTACAAAATAAACTAAGATTCTCATTCCCTGAGGTTTGAAAGACTATTGGATTATGCCCTGGGTCAGTGATTGGTATAGGCAGGCCAGCTGGTCCATATTACCTTTGGGCTTAACCCCTTCCCAATGCATCATTAAGACTGGCTGTGTGTCCTGGCCTCTAAATTGAGGTTATTGGTCTTAATTCACTGCGCTGATAAACTCCTACCACACTGGGTGGACATGAACCATGTCTTGTCCTATGCCTCAAAAGACCTCATTTATATTTATGACAACCTTGAGTTTCCATTCCCGATTAATCCACTTAATATGAGAACGCAGATCCGTAAATCTCCTTCTGCCTCTTTGGTGGAATGTAAGAGAGCCAAGGATGTGACAAAAATGTCAACTCAGAGATTTGCAACACCAGAAAAGACATACTTGCACCCAAATACCCCTTGTATTGCAATCCCAAATTTTTGCACTTGTCTCAGAACCAGAAACTCAGAGGCACAGCAGATGGCTGGCAGACACCAACATATATCCTTAAACCCATGCAGCTCTTCCTAAGAAGATTGGTTTAAGTCATAAGCAAGCTATTGAAGTGCTGATGATCATGATCCTCTCTTTCACTATGGAGAACAGAGAAAGAGAGCCTGAGAGACAGACACATACTGAGTCACAGATTAGCTAGTCAGCAGAGAATAAGTGCTGCTTAATTCCCTGTG